>NW_023998454.1:1327031-1353780 GCF_014805625.2 Glossina fuscipes | reverse complement strand
ATTTTCTTTCCTATTGATCTTGACCAATATGTTATTTGGCTTCTTTTTTTTGCCCTAAACCATATGTTGTTGAAAATTGTAAACAATTGCTTACCTCACTTCATTCGTTTATTTTTAACAAATATTTTCCTTTCAATAGTTTTTATTATCTTTATGACTCTATTTTACTACTGATTGAATATCAGTTGATTTGCGGATACTCTTGAAATTCCATTTAGTTCTGGATTATCGTTTTGCTTTTTTTTCTTTCACATCTTTTTCTTTTTTGTATTTTGAAACCATTTGTTTGAAAAGTTGTCTACGGCTTGTACACCAATTTCAAGTGCATTTCTTCATTTTCATAATTTGTTTCTCATCTTGTGAATTGTATTCCATTAAACTGTTAATGTTTTATGTTTTCATTACGAAGAATTCGTTACAGTTGTTATTTGACACATACATACTCATGGATACGCATTTCAAGTGATTACCGGCTAGCATTTATAGAATTTTGTCTTTATTTTCTCTTTAACAGCATATGCTTTTAAAATAATTATTGGTTTTATCTATGAAATTAAAAAAAAAGAAAAGATATTTAGCGTCTTTTCACTGTCAAAAATAGCAAATACTCTTAGAGCTTAAGCTAAGGTCAAACTATATATTTCGGCAAAGGAAACATCAGTACAAAATCTGTGTTCAAAATTTAAGCTGAACTCTTATGAAATTCGCTTAACTCATAATTAACTGCAGATGTTTTAGTAGGAGATGCTAATACTATTGATCTTAAGTAACCTATTGAACGACGTATAGCTTGCAAACAAAATGTAACTGTATCCGAATGAATAGCCACTGAGTTGACAGTTCCATTTCGAGTTACCCCCAAGTTAATTTGTTGTAATCGCGCTACGTCAGCTGTTCGGTTCGCGAAACTATCTCCTGTACTACGATCGCTCGTCTCGTTTTGTCATTAAGAAACAAAAACTGCAACTGATTACATAGATCAGTATGCGACTTCCGTAAGCTATCTTATATACAAACGGGCCCAAGACAACAACAACAATAATAGTCTTCGCCTAGTAGTACTAAAACTTGTTGGAACCGACCACTTTCCCTCTTGCCTGAAATGTTTCTTAGTGGCCTGGTATAATAAAGGTAGCGTCCGGTTTAAGTCCTTCTGAGCTATGTACGTATCTATTCAAACCTAAAATGCCAACAATATTTATACACTCCATCTGCTTATATGTAGCTGTACTCTTTGTAGACGTAATCAAGAAATTAATTAATATTCAACAGATTTAACCGTAAGGGTACAAAATTTTTAAGCCAGAAAAATTTTAAAGAAATTTTGAGTCCACTTTTATTTTGGAAAAAGGTTAGCTTAGAGTATTAAAAGTCTTTTTTTATAAGGGCTGCATCGAAAGCCGATGGAAATTAGCTGCAATTATTCAGTGCGCCTCCTATTTTTATATAAGGATTTAAATTAGATGGTATTGGGACTAGTATAAACGGAAAGCCTCTACATTTCCTTCTGTAGAATCAAAGCATTGTTGAAGATGTGGAGCACTTAGTTCCTACCCCTTTTAAAAATCCTTGTCACAACACAACCAATCTGCCAGGCTCAGAATAATGAAGAGTTGAATTCTAAGCAATCTTTTTATTAAATCCAGTTTTGCTAATTCACAAAAAAGTTTTGAAACCTTAAAAACAATTTTAAATACTTCAAGAGGGAATGTGAACACAATGCTTTTCTTTCAGTGCTCAATAAAAAATTCATTAAAGTTTCGTTAAGTATTTAAAAATAATAGTTTTTTTTTCTCATAAATACTCTTTGTCTTATACGACCACCCTTGAGATTTTTATTCGATTTTTTTTTTCCTATTTTTGTGTCTTTCTTATTTGCCAATGTTTATCTGGTTCGAAGCTGGAGATCCAATTAAAGTATGTGTTAAGCTATAAAATTTTTATATATAAAAAACTACGTTTAGTGTCAGAGTGTTAATCTTGGAAAGAATCCAATGTTTACATGCTTCATGGTTTTCTTTTTCTTCTCTCCTCCGTTATAGGTATTTACAAGCAATGAATGAAGTCAACTAAACGTTACGTACAATTTGAAACAAACAACCATCGTTATATCAATCTATTCATATAAAAATTCCCAAAAAATTTTAAATTTTTTTTTTTTTTTTTTTTCATTTCTTTTGTTCTGCATGTTCTTTTCTATTCTTATCATAAATTCAACGCACGCATTTCCTATTTTATAGGATATGAACAAGTTTAGAACAACATATATTAACGCATAGACGCGTAAGTAAGTGTACAAAACCACATGTGTATGTTAAAGTCGGTGCTATCTGTGGTAGTATCGATGTGGAACATATATGAATGTGAAAGTGATGTGAGCAACAATATGTATCATTTTTTTGACAAACGACTGACATCCATCAAAGTGTCAGCGTGAAGAACTATTCAGCACAAGTTTTACAACTCTGGCCATGGATTAATTCACACGTTGTATGTACATATATGTATGTATATAGATATAGACATGTATGTAAACATATTTAGTCGTAGGGGGGATATATATAAAAAGCCATTAGTAAAAATGTTGCTGAGCAGGACAAAAGGGAACTTAGGACCATTACCTCTCCAATGCCAAGTATTTGCGTTTACTTTCATACGCAACATGTTATGACTGAAACTCTTATGCCCACCATATTTATATCAAAAAAATTCGCAAAAACGGCGAGAAATGAACGTTCAACATCCTATAATATTGAAATGATGGAAATCATAAAAAAATAGGTTTATTTGCGTTTGAACGATTTAGTCAAATTTCGGAAGCAACTTGCGTGCAAGAATTTCGCATGGTTTTGCCAGATTTGAAGTTGAAATATTTGTTTTTATGATCAGTAAATTGTTGACCACCTATATTGCACGAATGAACAGACGAACATTCTTACATTGATGAAGAATTTTATAGTGAAGAAAAAAAGGAGTAGCGTTTTTGAAACTTCTTTTAGGACGTTGCAAACATTTTGACAAAATAAATATACCTCACCTTTTGATGGCTGATATAAGAGAAACAAATTCCCTTATGTAAGCGAACTTGTGTTTTATTATTACTATGTAAGTGAAAACGCATGTAAGTTCCTTTATAGGTACTGTCAGTGAAATTAGAAGATCTACCAGCCAACCCACTTTGCCTTGTATAGCAATTGTGACGTTTACACTGTTTTGCTATTTTGTAAATGCTTTAATAACTTCATCAGTAACTTGGCCGCAAATAAAAATAAAGCAGAAATGAAGAAAAAAAATTTCCTAGCATGACAAATTGACGATAAGATCGGTACCACCACTAAATGCTCTAAAAGTACTCACACACACCGTTGTCTTTATTTTCATTGTACTGCACCTCAACTTTATCATGTTCGTCATCATCATCATCATCATCGTTTCATTACAATAACAGTACTATCATCATCCGCTGCGGCAGCGTCGACGTGATCATTAGTAGTAGGCAACAACTACATCTTGCAGCCTTATGCATGCATAACTGTTGTGATGGTTTTCGACGTTCCTTTACAGTCCGCAAATAAACAAATAAACAAAGAAGAAAAAAGGGGCCCGTGCATTCATATAAAAAACCGCAACATGTGCATGAGTGTTGTATGCGGTTGCGTAAATTGTGCCAGCGCTTTACTTTCTTGTATGAAGATAAACTGCGAGTTTCTTTTCGATCAAAGCAAACAGGCTAAAAATCATGCCGCTTTGGGAGAAACATCATAACGTTTCAATTCGAAGTTTATAAATGCATGTTTGGGTCGATTCATTTACAGTCTGTAAGCTTATTACGTCTAAAGAAAGAATGGCATAATAGTTTCATCATTTAGTTAGTAATTCAAAATCAATCATTATCGAAGCATCAGAGTCTAATGAATTTGTTATAATAGCTAGCTTGAGAGAAACATCCTTCCAAGATTCAATAAAGATTCTATCGGAATTGGATAGACTCGCGTAATATCTACAAGTAGCCATCGGAAGTCTCGCAAACTAGGGATATTCTTCGCTAGCGTAAGATTTGGAGGTAATTTCAGAATCCTCTTCCATCCAACGTTCCTGCTTCAAATCGCCTTGTTACCAGCTTTTTGAACGTTCGCTCCGCCAAACTGAAAAATTTTATCAATCGCAAAAGCTTTTACGTTATCATCTGCAGGGAGCATTGATATAAAGTGATACATTTCCCAGTGTCAACTGGAAGTCCATCACAAAAATGCTGCTAAGCAGTGAGCGAGATGCTCGTTTTTTTGTAAGCATATCCTTCCGTGAGCCTACGTGTCGGCCTGGCTTTCTGCCCTTCCACTCGTGCGTCTACCTCTATACGTCCTTACTTACTCTAGCCAGGTTTTATTCATTTTATCATAAATCCGCCGCAAATCTTAATGTCTCTTAATAGTCCCTCTCTCTTTCTGGGTCTTGCACTAATCGCGACTTAAAAGCGAAAGTAGATACAAGCATTCTTCCGTAAGTTTAAAATATGTTTAAAAATTGGAAAATTTAGCAAAATGCGTAAAATATTTTTTCTGATAAATTCAAGCGGGTTTATGGTAGATATTAAAATGTTTTCTGAACTATTTTATTATTCTTGAAAGAAACGTTTCGAAACCTTTTTTTGTTTGGCAAAATTACTAATATTTTAAAATATTTCTTATAGTGGTTTTGTAGTGACGGGTACATGCGATTCACTTTAAATTCAAAAAAAAAAAAAAAAAAGAACGGGCGGGTTGCTTGTGCCAACCCGTCAACGATGTCTTTTGTTTTCATTTGGTATTTATCGTTCATCAGACATCAACATTTTAAGTTTTGCTAGCATTTGCTGCGGTATTGCTTTTCTTTTTTATTTTTTCTCCCGTCGTTTTATGCTTTGATGAATGTTTATTATGAGTGTCAAATTGAGACATTAAGCGAACAATTTCAGTCGATAACATCATCCAGCACAACTTGTGATCATAAACGCGAAACGCAGGAAGAAAAGTAGCAAAGAAAAAAAAAAGAACAAGCCCACATATAAATATTTAGAATTTGCAAATAGGGGGAGGAATGTAATTATTAAATATTTCAATACAGTTTATATGTATAGACCAACGTTAAGCGAAACGTGAATGTTCTGTAAGATCGATTCGATTATTAAAGAGTAAAGAATTTTTTTTGTGAAGAAATACCCAGAATTAATTTTCAATAAATTCCCGGAGTCATTGAAATATTATCCCATTACCCACACAACAGCTAAAGGGAGACGACATTCAATGCTATTCAAATTTTCTTTCATATTTTTTGTAAGAAATGATTTTTTAGGAATTCTTTACTTTATTAATAACATTTCATGATTTCCTTCTTTTTTTTTTAATTCGGTTTTGGTTTGTACCCGTCAACCTAAAATAAAACTCACACTAGATTTTTCATGGCAGTTGCAACAACCAAAAGTACTTACAAACAATGGTTTTTTCGTCAGCTCACGTTTCTTAATCGATTAGACTTTGAGTTTTTTTGCTTTTCAATGAATGATTATGAACTCAAAACTTTATCTCGCGAAATAAACATGGTATCAATTATGTAACTCTTTTAGCTAAACCTACCTTTGTACCTAAAAAGTACGCAAAGGTGGTCTGCAGTCTGTCCAGTGGCACATTTAATATAATCTGAGGCATACGATGTGGGAATTGTTGCTTTATTTTGCATAAAACATAATATATAAGATAGTGATGAGTAATGAAAGACTTGTCCCAAGCCGAATGTAGCTCCTCTATTATTCCTCTTAATCCTCTATATATTTTTTTGGTCCTCTTAAGTGAATCGTTTGAAAATATTTCCTGTTAATTCATCATTTTGAAATTGTTCAAAAATTTTTCTTTTCATAAGCTTTTGTCTATTAAATGAATGTGGAAATCCATCCATCACTCACATTTTTTTGAGTTTTCTTATATGTGTATATGTATATATATATTTTTTTAGATTTTTTCTGAAGTGTGAAGGCCTAAGTGATCAGTCAACACTTCGTAATTGTACAACTGCCGAACCATATGCATACAAAAAAAAAAAAAAAAAAAAAAAAAAAAAAAAAAAAAAATCTCCAGCGAATGATTTACAACATTTAAAAAGTAAATAAGAATATCTCTTGAGATTCTATTATTGTGTGATCGCTTCTTAAAAAAAGAAAATTAAAACGGTCTCATATAGAGTTGACTACGAAATGTGTTGGTATTTACTTTGCGTTATTCATCAAACTCATGGTGCGAACACCAGCAACATGATATGATACCAGGCTTATCGGCTTTTAATACATGACAAATAATGTTAAAGTAAGACAAATTTATAGGCTAACCATAGCTTTGAAATGAAGAGCGAAGTGTTCATCTTATTGTATACCTTGTTATACACATGAATATTTCTTGAGTGTTGAACAAGTATTGACGCATTTCGTCATCTTCGTTTGCTGTTGCTGTTTTCAAAATCTCAGAATAACTGTTACGTTTTTCTTATATCACTTCAGAGTCCAATCCAGTTTCAGTACAGAACCATTTCATCACAAAACTTTTAAAATCATCCCCTAGCTATTTTGCCTTAAGAAAACAAAAATAGTTTAATATGTATATAAATAGTTTAATATATAATAGTTTAATATATAAATTTCATCATATATAGCACCATATTCGAAAAATAAAGAGATATTCCTTTTTCAAAAGCGTATGCGCTTGGAATGTCAATGTATGCCGTCCGTGTTAGATTACCACATTCATCATTAACATGCCACAGAGCTTTTATTCCAATTGGTTTGTAAATCGGAGACGGTTACATAATTGTTGTCCGCGGATTTTCAAAACAAATCAATTTATTGACCCAAAAATTGCATTAAACACTATACAAAATGTGAAATTTGCTGTAAAGTCTTTAAGAACGAATCAAGTTCTCGAAAACCCTCAATCAAATCAACTCCACGAAATAAGGACTTTGTATTCATCAATCGCCGATGGAAACCTCGCATAAATGGCCACAAAATAAACCGCAATCAACTTGGATTCAAACAATTTTACACAACGGTTTATGGCAAAACATTTCTAAGAATTTGTATTGCGGTAATGCTAACTTGCCTATCGCTAGGTTTCTTCTCTCAGACGTTTTACTTCCTTAGAGTATTTCGACTGGAAGCAAAGAATGTCATTCAGTTCGGGATGAATCGATAACTAAGCACCTTGACTTTGAGAGATTTTCAAGAAATGCCTTAAGACTAATTTTAAAATCATGAAAAAATCTTTAAGATCTAAAAGTAAAAAGAGAAAATAATGAGTCGGTTTCATGCAATTGTGCGCGGACGCTGATTGCTGCTTTATGGTCAATTGAGCTTAACTAAGAGACATTGAAAAGATAACCAAAGTTGTTCTTTTAAAGAATGTTATATCTCGGAGCGAACTGAAGAGTTGAAAAAAAGACTAAAAAGAAAGACAAACAAATAGCAATTACCGATTCCCATTGATGATTCTAATCGAGTACATATTCCTCTTCCTGTAGAGAGTAGAGTTTTACAATTTTTATAAGTTTATTTCAATACCATGAAATTCTTTTCAAAATGTTAATTAACATGAAACTTAACTTAAATTGCACTTTTGTAACCTTTTTCTGGAAGCATAAAAATAAAGAAAGAAAAATATTTAAACTATTAGCTCCTCTTAGCCGAAATGTCCTTCTAACCCACTTTCTTTCCGCTTTTGCAATAAAATACATTTATTTTATGTAACCGTTGCCAAAACAGCAGGCGAAGAGTGTTGCAAATACGAAAACAAATTCACACTTGATTATAAGCAATTGTTGTTTGTTACGTTTTAAGCAACTGTGTTTCGTCTTAATTCTACTCTTTTTGCAAGAAGACATTAGTGTATATGTAGATAGTTCTTAGTTAGCGATGTTTTAGCGGACAAAAAAAGGAGAACGAAACACATTAAAGTAACACTTCAAGCTGTGTGCTTAAAAAAAAAACATTAACTGCGGTATACCGATACGGTGCAAAAACATTACGAAAATTTCATCAGCATAAAGCAAAAAATTTAGAAAATAGTACATGCATGAGAAGCTTTACTTTAAGAAGCCATAGAAAGAACAAAAAACTGACCACTGCGGATACCCATAAATAATATAATACGCTTTTAGTCTCTTCGTTAGATGCGCTCTAAAGGAATTGCGGAAAAAAATGCTAGACAAAAAAGGAAGAGAAAAAAATGAAGTTTTAAAGCCAAAAAAAAAAAAACAAAAAAAGGTTTAAGAAATAAAAGATAAATTGTAAACGCTAATCTGAAGATGTTCTGAAGAAGAGGTGACGACAAAATTTTGGTCTAGTCGTGATCAGTCGCCTCCACATAGCCCAAAGGTAAAGAAATATTTATTATTTCTAAGTCTATTCATACGTAATTACGTGATCTTGCAAGTAAGTGATGTTGAATGTTTAAAATCGCTTGCGAGGCATTCAAATAATTGCTCATTTCGAAAGACGAAGCCTGAAGAGCGCAAAGGTTGTGAGCGAATCTAAGAAAGTGGCAGTGTCTCAAAAACGAATAAAACTTGCACTTACCTATTCGATTAATGAGATGGTGTGCAATCTCAAATGCCATAAACGTGTTTCATTGATTACCATTCACCTCTCTCGTCATGTAAGCCAGCATTTATAACGCTAGCTACGTATGGTCACAAATATTCCCATTTGACTTCTTGAAAACTTCAATGTGAAAGCGGGACGGCCGTTTTAATAACTAATACTTATTAAGCTGCAACAAGTCTATTAGGTTACGCCTTAATCGACGACAAATGATAACAGGCTAATACGCCAAATCGAAGAGAAGCTGATATTCTCCCAAACAGAATTTCAATTGGCTTAGTCTTACATTTGAAACCGTTCCTACAATAAGTACGCTCAGCACACGCTAAAACTAATTTGTATCCAATGTTCAATTTTTCAAATTTTTATATTAGAGTCTAAAATTAATTGCTTTTATGAACATTTCATGTGATGTAATGATATTATTAACCCAGTTTGAGACGTGTATCCATAACAGTGGACGGGGTTTACCGATTAGGGGTCAGCTAACACAGTTCTAGTTTTAATATACAATCTATAAATAATAAATGCAATACAAATTATTACATGTTATTGTTTAAATATTGATAATCACGAAAAATACACATTTTCAACGTAAAACTAAATATTTATTGAAAATTATTGAATGTGACAGGGAACGTGTGAAATGAACTTAATTAAATCAAATGTGCGCTACGCTGTTTCAGTAAAACCATTGCACCGTCATCGAAAACTTCTGAGATTTTTGTTCAAGAAAATGAAGAAGTAAGTTCCATGGGCCGCCTTCAAAGTCATGGTTAACCATTGAGAGATCTCTGCAGAGAGCTGATGGTGCGAGGGTGACTATCGAAACGATGCCTTTCCTGTTGATAAATTGCGTGCTTTATTTGCATGAGCTCTTCAGAGAGGGAGCTCAACAGAGACGCGAATTAATCGTCTTGTCATCATCCTCTCTAAACCTAACAATTCTGGCCAAACTAACTTTTGCGCAACTCTGTTGATCTTGGAGAATCGTCTCTGTGTCTTAGCTTAGTAGGTGACCCCCTTTTCATTCTTTTGAATTTTGTTCGATTATTTCATATGCATCCTTGCAAAAGTGGATTTTCTGGTGTTTCTTAATGCGCGCAATATTGGCTTTGTTTCGGCAATCACAACACTAGTATTATTTTCGAACGTCCATCTTGAATCACGCAATGTGAACACCAATTGCCACTTCATTTAAGAGAAATCGTATGTCCAAGAAAATTTCCTCGCAATCAAGGTATTGTTCTACAGAGTATATAGCAGATTGTGCCGTTTTGCTGACAAGCATCCGTGGTGTTAAAAAAGTTAGCCGCCATCGTTCGGTAATGCATTTCATTCACTATGATTGTCAACTCAACATTCTTAAAAAACTCATAAGTCGTTAGTCACCAGTATACCTGTGCAAAGTAGCGTACATTTCCATTTTCATTTCCTGCTTGCTTAGGCGCATAATAATATGTGCAGATCTATCAAATAGTTCCTTTGGAACCAACAAATATTGGGGCTACTTGCTTTAGTGGTCTTCTTTTACGCAAAATGAGCGATTTACCCGAGAAACGGTACTTTTTATAGAAACTAGTTTCTTCGGTTGGAGAAATACGCTTTCATCCCAAAATTTTCGTTAAATATATTTGACGCATGAGAAAACTGCGATAAAGTAGTATTCATTTTCTTTGTCCAACTCTTTCGGCACAGCCCTAAATCCATTTAATGCTTTAATTGCCTTTTCGAATGTGAGCTAGGTTGGTCCACTTGCGCCTATAGCAAGCGAAAAGATGAATTTCCCTTTGTTTCTCGTAAGACTCTTCACAGTTCTCCAACTCTTGTCGCAAAAAAATATATGATTCAATTGGCCATTGATATGTAAAGCTTTCTTAATAAGTGTTGGCATAGTCGAACAGAAAGAACAAAAACAATGCTTAAATTTTGCGCAAAACCTTAACAAGGTGTACATTCGTTAATTTAAAAATCCTAACCTTTTTGTGAATTGGAAAGAGGAGGGAGACGTTCTCTCTAACGGTTTCGTCCGTTGCGCGTACATAAAATATATTGGAACCACTGTTGACACTTTTGAAAAGAGCCTGCTCAAATTGTGGATTAAACGTTGACCGCACCGATATCCATGCAAGACTAATGCATCCTATGAATCCCGTGTTCAACTTCACTTAATGCAGGAAAAGCACATAAACTGGTACTTATCTTCTTTTTTCTGTTTCATAACCGATGCGAATTAAACCGTGTTAGACCATTGGTTTATGTGGGCATTTAAAATTGGTGTGACCTTCTAATGGTGTCTGTACATGTAAACATATTCCCAATTCATCTAATTATCAAAATAAAAATTGACCGTAACCATCTTACAAAGGGAAACGTGGATAAATCAACTTTTTTACGTACAGACAAGCGTAACAAATTTTCCTTTCAATTTACAGTGCTCAAGCAGAGCACACCCTACAATAAATAGTGTAACGCAACAAATTGAAATATCATGTATTTAGGAGAGAGGCCAGGAGTGGCCGTAGAAAAAGAAAGTATCACAGATAATCTTTTTAAATACAAAACGAACACTTGGAAAATTTTAAGGAATAAAGCAGAACACACGCCTTGATGAGTAATTACAAGCATCAATTGGTCTGTCTGTCCTTCCTTGCAGCAACAATCAAGGCCGGATCATATAAATAGGCTAATATAGAAGTCATGTATAGTAAGAAGACCAAATCGATTAAAACGCAATCTCTCCTTTAACTTTTGATGAACATGCCTACTTATGTTTGCGTCAATTTAAAATTAAGAAGGAAATATTAAATATGAATTATTTCTTCTTATCTCTCTGTTGATTATTGCCGGAGCATTCACTTTCATAATAAGAAGCAAAGTGATCGTTTTTTTACACAAATCAAGGAAGGATTACGGTTACATTCGTTTTGCCAAAACGTTTGCAATGCATATTTATTCTTGATCAGCATAAAGCTCTAAATCGATTTAAGCATGTTCATCTGTCTAACTGTGCCTCTGTCCGACTGTCCGACTGTGTAATAACTTTTGTAAACATTCTCCTGGCCGCAAAAATGAATCCATCGGCTCCAAATTTGACAGAAACATTGGAAGTTCCTGCACGCAGGTTGGTATTGCAAATGGGCACGCCCGCAACACCAAGTTGACTGAGAACATCTCAGTTTTTCAAAAGGAATGAAAAATTCGTTTTCTTTTCGATACCTTTACAAGGCGGAGAAACAAACTTCAAATTAACATAAAGTATATAAATTCTTGGCCAGTTTGAAATTTGGAATGGAGTTCTTTTACTTTTTTGTATTTTTAAGGATAAAGGTGATGGGTATAAAAGATTCGATCACGATCGCATATAATTTTCTTGCTTTTTTGGTTTCTACCTCTTTGTAAGCTTTCAATATATCTTTAATATGTTTTTGCTTGACTTTTTGAATTTCATTTTCATATTTTCGCAGCAGCAATGCTTCCTAATGAAGTCTAAGTTAAATAACTAAGTGCTCTAATTAAATTTTATTTATTATTAGTTTTACAAATTCGTTATAATTTAAAAAGCTTAATGTGAAATATATGCATAAGCACTTCGAATTTAATAAAATCATCTTTTGAAAAGCAGTTGTCATAAATCAAAATAAATAAGTCAATAATGAATTAGTCAAAAGAGAAGCCAATTTAAGAAAAATTTCCTTTTGAAAATAATTTACATTTTAAAAACATAAATATCTTCATTCGCAAAGAGGAACAAATTGATTTCTAATCCCAGCAATGCTGTGTTTATACAATAGATTCGGTTAGACAGTTGTCGGGAATTACAATTAAAGAATTTCAGATTCCTTCACATAGATCAATGGCGTGACAAGCAGTAAGTGAAGGTTCATGCTTATAACCACAACATCATATTATCAAATAAGTGGAAGAAAATTTCCAAAAGACGAAATATTTATATGATCTCTGTAGCACGTCACGCAAAAGAGCACTAGGGTAGCTTGTATTTTTTTGCTTGCTTCTAGCAAATAGGTACGGCTGCACATTTTCTACTTAGATGTTCTACTCTGATGTCCTATTCCATATCTGGTTTCTAACCGATCCTAATGTCGTCCACCGGAAATCACATCTATTGTAACATGTATGCGATCTTTATACAAATAATAAAAATGTAATAAACTTTGTTTGCAAGCAAGTGCTTCCATGAAACGAAAAGTTAAGTAACATGAGGAGTACAAGAGTTAAATAGTTCAGAATTTTAAGGTACGAAACCATTTAACAAAGCCAAAAAGATTTTAAGGAATCAACGAAGTATATATTAAAACAAAACAAGTGTCAAAATGACGTTCGGTTGTTATAGAATCTTCTATACCCAGCACCGTTATCACATATAAGATTGAAAAAAGGAAAAAATATAAATGGACATAATCTATAACATAGGGTACGCGCGGTTGATTTTTGATAGATTCTTGTAGAATAATTTTGTAGAAGTTTGTATCTCCTATACGTTGTAGTTTACGAGCAATGAAAAAAAGGCACGTAAAACAAAAGTGTTCATAGTTTTGGTTATATAGATAGATATACGAGCATCGTAGTCGTGTTCTTTGACCTATTTGGACCATTTTCAAACTCTTTTGCAAATTTGTAGTCGATTTCTTCTTTTTGCGAAAGGGAGGATGCTATAGATACTACAGTAGGAGGAGGACGTATGAAATTGAACAGACGGACAGATGGGCAGACGAAGAAATTGATCATGTCTCCCCAATATAATAGTGTGTCAAAATTTAATTGTTTTTTTAATACCTTTAAAACGCGCAGAAACAAGTTTCAAAAACTCCATAAAGTGTCATTCTCCAGTCCAGTTTCAAATCTTGAATGCACCTAAATATGCCCACCTGTTCGTCTGCCTAAAAATTTGCAAACGAACTTGGAATTGATAGTGAACTTCTCAAATGACCCGCTCACAAAGACCACATGTCTCTACGACAAAAACTTTTATTTTGAAAATAGAAAAAATTAACTGCGCCCGCCCCGTATTATAGAACATGAGGATTTTTTTTTCTTTTACTTCTTTTGTTGTTTTTGGGGGGGTAAACGGTGAAGGGTATAAAAATGGAATTTAATTTTCTTAATTGTTTTCATTTTATTTGTTTCTATTCTTTTCACACACTAATTTTCTTTAAAGTAAATAAGATAGATCCCATGGACGGACGTGATTTCATCAAGCGGTATACTTGCTGGAAACGAGATACGCGTACACCTCCATACAAGACCGGATTGCCCCAAAGACTTTACACTTCATGAGTAAGGTGTATGTGTGATTCGCCTGAAAAGCTAGTTGTCCCCATTTTCCTAATTTTTAGTCACGCTTAACATTTTACTTTGAATTTTTGTAAATTACTTAGGTAATAAGCAGATGATTTTGTGGGCTGTCAGTTTATTACACAAAGAGAATGAATGAGAATAGAGAGTGCATTCGTAAGTTTTGCTAGTTAGACAAAGGAAAATAAAGAGCACCGTGAGGAACATTTATTAAATGGATTGCTTTTCTGCGTTTCGTCTCCTTTCACAACAACTAGAATCGTTATTTTTCATTTTATTTGAGAAATGCAAGCAATGCGCATACATATAGAAGCATACACATAGTTTATTGTGCTTTATTAAAGCGATGTACACTATTTACAGCCTTGTGCAAGCATTACTTATATATATATCCACAGGCATATGTGAATAGATTGTTTTCATTTATATCATTTATGATATTGATCTAACTCAGTTCGAAAAGCAAGGGGTCAAATGGCCATTAATTCGCTTCTCTAATGGTGCAAAGCATACAGTGATTCTTCTGGAATAGTAAAGTCAATGTATGAGCTGTGAAGGCGTATTTAAAGCATATAAATGAACGAGTACGAATTTTAAATATTAATTACTTTTTCGGACGAGGCGGCATGTGAACGAATATATTCACGATAAGCAAGAGAAAAAATTCAGAGTTCTTTGTGCAGGATTGCTATGCATATCTACTTTATTATATATATATATATATGTATGTACATATGCACATTTTTAGATATATGCAAGTGTTGCTTAACGGGATAATTGTGAAACACGATTTGAACAAAACACGGTAAAATTTTGCGAGTATTATAGCAGCGTTTCGATACAACACAATTTCAAAATATCGAATATGTATTTTTGCAAACGATATTTATTTATTTATTTATTTTATTTATTCCACTTTTACTAGAAACTCAACTAAAAAAAAAAACAGTCGAGTTCAATTAATGCAAAACTTATATTAATTAATAATAAAAATTGAGTATAAGTATAATAAAACAAATAAGAAGAAAAAAAGGAAAAAGAAAAAAAGCATGTACACTATCAGCATAGGGCCACACTTACAACCGGTACAGGACCATATTGCAAATGAACCCCTAAGCCATCGCAAACATGCATAAGCCTGGCAACCGATAAGAAATTGACAATAATTCATTTTCGAAACGTAACGACTTTTTAAGGATGAAAGCTAGTTTAAATACGACATAGGTAAATCGCGCGTATTAAGCAATGTTACTTTAATGGACTTTAAAGAGTCCGATAACGAGAATAAGTGGTAGACGTCATTTAGGTTCTTGCAAACGACTCTGAGCGGATTGAACAGCTCATAATTAAATTTACACTGATTAAGCTTAACCAAGATAAAGTGCCTAGAGAAGCGGTTAGCGACATTAAAGCTTATTTCACCAAGTAATGAAGGCGAGTCAATAGCACCATTTATTACTTTAATCAGAAAGGAAACGCCAAGAACAAACCTACGTTTCTCAAGAGACGGTGGGGACAGCAGAAACAACCTATTTTCATACGGAAGAAGAGAGGCAATCGGATCCCAACCTAAATTTCTAAGGGCAAACAGCAAGAATTGCTTTTGAACAGATTCAATTGAATCTACGTAGCACCTATATGAAGGAGACCACACAACTGAAACATACTCGAGTATGGGTCTAACCAAACACATGTACAGCCTCTTCGTAATGTAGGGATTATCAAGCTCTTCGGACCACCTTTTTATAAAACCAAGCGCGGACCTAGCTTTGCTAATCGAGAGCTCAATATGCAAGTTGAAACGTAACCTATGGTCAAATTGAACGCCTAAATCTGTAATCGAATCGACGTCCTCCAACTTATGCGCATTAAGATCTGGCTGGAATTAACCACCGATGGGAGATCGTTAATGTATAAACTAAATAAAATGGGACCTAAGTGACTTCCTTGAGGTACGCCAGACGTAACGGGGAATTCATCCAAGGTGATGAAGTTAAACAAAACCCTGAAGGATCTATTGTGCAGATAAGAGCTTTTTCATTTCATTAAGTAGGGTGGGAAACCAGAGGCTTGGAGTTTAAAGATAAGTAGTCTATGGTTAACCATATCAAATGCTTTGCTTAAATCAGTGTAAATAACATCTGTGCGAGAGCCACTAGAAAAAGCCTTGAAAACATGACAGGTAAACTCTAACAAGTTGGTGACTTTAGATCGGCCTTTCCGAAAGCCGTGCAAAGGCCAATTCCTGAGTCACAATACGCTCGAACAACTTGGGCAAGACACTCAACTTGGCTATGCCTCTGTAGTTCTCAACAAATTGTCTACTTCCACTCTTGTGCATAGGAATAAGGAAACTACTCTTCCAACATGAAGGGAAAACACCTAAATACAAGGACATGTTAAAAATCTTTGAGATAACGCTACACAACTATATTTTACAGAGCTCGACCCTTTAAAAACGTCGTTTTCAGAAATAACCAAATTGGGAATTGCAGCCAAATTAGTTATAGGATATGGATAGTTTGCTGATAAATCGAAATTAGCAATCGAAAAGTTTCGTCGGAAATACTCAGCAAATAGATTTGAGATTTCAAAATCATCCGAGGAATCAGAGCCATTAAAAGAAACATAAGAGAGATATGTGGAAATTTTTCTTTTAGAGCTAACAAATTTAAATAAGAATTTAGAATTAGCAAACAAACAGGATTTAATGAACTGAAGGTATCTGCAGTAATAATGATGGTTGAGGGAGTTAAATCTATGCCTCGCCACCGAGTAAGCGACATAGTCGAGCGCAGAGCCACTTTTCGAATATTTTTTGAATAGCGAGTTTTTTCTATTCTTGTGATATTTAATTGCCTTATTAAACCACGGGGGACACCTGCTTCGAGGTCGACACTGCTTGATCGGAACAGATGCAGCAATAGCTAGATTTAATGTATTGTAGAACGATAACAATAAGCTTTCAATACTACCGGTTGAGAAATCAAGGACCAAATGTGAAAGACGATGTTTAAAACCATAATAATTATTTACATTAAGGCATTTCAACGAACCATCATTCATATGATGAAAGGAAATGCATATTGATGGGTGATAGGGAATCTCAGGTAAACTAAAAGGTGGAAAACGATTTACGTTAATGTCGGGAAAATTGGCAAAGCAGAGATCAAGCAGTCTACCATTACAATTAGGGGTACGATTATATTGACCCAAATTATGATCAAACAATTCACTAAAGAACGCAACAGCCCTATCAGACGTTGAAGTAGGAACCAAACAGCCAGAATTATCAGTGTTACACCAAGTGACTTGAGGCAAATTGAAGTCACCCAATGCAACGACCAAATCGGTGGGTCTAGACCGCTTGGCCACTTCACAAATGAGGGCAGCGTGTATCTTGTAAATGGAGATATCAGAATTTGGGGGAATAAAGGAGCAGGTTATAAATAGATGTTTATTAGGCATATTCGCACGAATAGCGATAAATTCAACGTCAGAAGAAGTGGGAAATTCAATTAAATTGAACGGGACTGACGCAGATATGGCAATTAATACACCACCATCAATGCGATTCACTCGATCATTTCTAAACACTTGGAAAGAATTATGAAAAAGTTCTGACGAATGAAGATCGGGTTTTAGCCAAGTTTCAGTAAAGGCCAAACAGAAAAACTCCGTGCTCACTGAATTTAGAAAAGTGGAATTTAGGCCCCTAACATTTTGATAAATGAGAGATAGTGGGCCTGAAGAAACAATTCGTTTTTTGAAGGCGACAAGACTATTGCCTTGGTATTACGGGGACGATCTCGAGGGATAAATTCCTTAATTGAGGGTTCTACTGGCCACAGTGATTTGTTTAACAACATATCACTGTTTTCAGTCGGAACTAATATTTTAAAAGAGCCGATTGCCCTAGCTTGAGAAGGAGCCATTTTGAAGACGCTAACGCGCTTTAAGTTAACTGATGGGACTTTCATCGCCAGATAACTTTTTATGTTATCCACCGATGTTTTAGGTGCCAGTCTTGACACAAATATTGCTTTTCTGGGAGGAGCAGCCGTCAAGCAAATGTCATTATTTGAAACAGGAGGCGGGTTCACGGTAGGAGAGTTTCGAGTTGGGGAGAATATAGATGGGGTTATCGCCCTTGTACCGGCAGCATGTGCGACTTGCCCAGTCTGGTGACCAGCATTCACACGCGAACAGCCAGGAGGAGTGGATGATTTATTTTTCTCTTTATAACTTTTAGGCGATGGCGCTTGATTAGAGTGAGTGGCGGCTCTGGGCGGAGATACCCTTGCCACTTCAGCGTAGCTTAAAACCGATGGACTTGCCGGTTTGTTTGTAACTGTTTTGCTACCAACCGACTCAGCAATATCGGAAACATTACTGTTTATTTTAGAATTAGAGGGAGCGGTAACTTGTACCAACGAATCAGATTTGGAGAAAGCCAGAGGTGACGTCCCACACGCTACGCTACGAGTAGAAGATGAGGATCCAATAAAACGACACTCATCAAACCTAGACTTAATGAGCTCAAACTTTTCCCACAAGGAGCCGAGATTTCTACTCAATTCCGAGAAATTATAACGGGTCTCCGTGAAAAGTTTATAAAAGTCAATGTCCCGCTGCCTACAGTCCGGACATGACCATCTTAAGCCTTTAGACGGGTCAGCGACTGCGTCAGCAGCACGGCCGAGAATACCGGCACACTTTGCGTGACCAAAGCACTCGCAGAGCCCACAAGAAACGAATCGATCAGATTCCGGGCCCGTTTTCGCCCGACAAGGTGTGTATAAACACTCCATGTCCAGTCAAAAAGGCAATTGTGGATTATAAAGAACAGACAGACAAATCGCAAAAAAAAGAAAAAAAATCCTCAACATAAAAATTTATCAACCAATTTGTGCAAAACTTCTCTGTTACGTTGACACTGTAACGAGATATCAATAGCAAAACAAACTACAAACAGCGAAAAAATAACAGAGAAAAAGAGAGATTTTCCGCATGAGACCTATTATAAAAAGTAATCCTGTGTACGGCTCCTAGCTAATCTATCTAATCTAATTTCTATTATTTTACGAATATGCTTTAATAAAATTTTTAACCTAAAATTTAGTTTGGCAATTCGGGCCACGTGAGCTGATGTTTTAGGCACTCTACGTACGACACGCTTATTCATGGATGTGTATAGTACACAAGGGTGACAAGCAAGCGACCGATCTCGAGAGAAAATTGGATGTGCGCTGAGAACAACAATAATAAAAAGAGTAGAGGAGATCGTTCAATACCGATTTCTCTTTTTCCTTAATTAGCAAAAGTAACTAATGCAAGTTCCACTGTTATCCATTTTCTTTGATTATATTTAACGGTTTGATCTAAGCAGAAAACTTACTTGTTTCACACTCTTTGTGTTGAAATCTGTGGCTACTCCCAGGGGACTTGTAAATAAATGATAACTAAAGGCGCCATGAAGACACAGAAAGCAATTAAAAGAGCATGCGACAGAATATTAATAATATACTAAATAACAAAATAAAGCACGCAACTAAAAGGCAATTCCACGTTCTCTATCAAGCAAATTCTAGTTGTAGGCAGACGAACAGCAATATAATAGCCTCCGTGCCGCTTAAGTATACTTTAGTTGATAACTAATTAATTTTCCAAACTTTTAAGGAAATTTTGCGCTAATTGCCTTTCATTAAATGTATCAATGATGTTTTGTACATGTTTTGTGACAATGTTAAGCAAATTAATTTCCTATTAGCACAAAATATACTAAATATTTGAACTGAAAAGAAAATATCTCTTCTAAAAGCACAGAACAACTCCTTAAGCATATAGAAAAATTTAGTAGAGCGTGAGCAATTGCAGTTTTTCTTGTAAACATTTTCTTCTCATCCTCGAAAATGCCTATATTCGTGCACAGGGCATGATTTTCATCTATAATTTTAATTCATTAGAATAAAGTTATTTAAGTTATTACTTAAGTTAAAGACCCACACAATGCTAAATGTAAAAATAAAATACAAGATGTTATCCGAGTATCGGTACATAAAATTCCCATTATTTGTCGCTTTTCCGTCTTGTTTAGGGATTATATGAGAATGGACTACCGGATGTACGAAGTCGTGATAGAGTTATGCATTTGTCATACAGTCTTATTATACAATCAACGCGGGACTTCGGTCGTATGCAGACGAATGCGGCAAATGGATTCGGCTATTCCACCTTTGTGCATTGCTTGAATGGTGCAATAATGAAATCGCTGTAAGGCGGCTTTTTGCTTATTCACGATTTGTCTGTTGTAATCCCGATTGCCATTTCAAAGCTTCCTGCAAAAGAACAAATTTAACTATTCAATTCGAAAATCAGCTGAAGCGCTCTATGGGCTTATCTACGGAAGCACCTCGTATAAAAAAAGATAGAGTAATATTGCTTCTAACTTGTAAAAAAAGTATTTTAAAAGCATTCTCGCATCGTATTGAAGTAACATAGCACACAAGATACGTCGGAATATGTATTTCGGTGCTTCGCTTGTCTTTTCAATGAAATATCTTACAAAAGCCAATGCAAGTATCAAAGGACTGAGATCGATTGGAAACTAACCGCTTTGTTCCATCGAAATATTATCGCTTCCCTATACGTAAATGGACTACACTTTGAAAATAACTTCCTACTCACCACAAATTTATTTCTCTCCTTTCTACACTTTTATTTAAAACGGTTTTTCAAAGAACGTTTTTACTATCACGTACATCAAAAGATGACTGCAAATACACAAAAAAATAAACGTCCGCTGTCATTATACTATTTATTTACACCGTAGTGAATGAAAAAATAATAAACATAACCGCAAGAATTTCGCAATAATAAGTAGATAGATTTCTATAAGAAAAGGATAAGTTCGTGATTATCTTGTGATCATTGTTCAGTGATGTGTAAAACCTAAGAAAGCCGAAAGAAAAGAAAATTCGCCCTATTCATAATTTATACAATCAAATGTTTCATTTTTACAAAGCCTTTTGGATGGTAGAATGAATGATAGTAACATTTCTTTATATCAATAAAGTCGTAAATCTTTTATATAACCATAGGAAAGAAGAGACAGACCGATACTATAGAAATTAAATAATTAACACAAAAAGAAAACATAAAGTGGTGGTTTCTCTGAAGAACAAAACCTTCAGAAACTAGCTACCTAGCTAGACATGATACTGTTATTGTTTTAAACAACTTATCTAAAATTACAAAATTTACCAATTTTTTTATTAACATGTTTTTCAATAATACGTCTCAGGCTTATAGGTGTCTATCATTGCATTGGCTTTTGTGAGCAGCGGCTCTTCTTTTGTTGGCAGCAGTTCGAGTTTTCATGCAGTAAATGTCGCTTACAGTCTTTACAGAATTCAGAAAATCAAATAGAATAAAATGTAACTTTTATTCTTTTTTCGTTCCTCCTCTCCTTCTTTTGTCTTTTAGAATTCTTCATCGTATACGTTTTGTTTGATCCAAACCGTCTTTTAACACTACATTAATTTTACGGAATTTTTAGTTTGGAAGATAGGAAGAAAAAACGCAGGTTATGGATTATGCTGTCATTTTCTCGTTATTTTATATAAAAACCATTGGTCAAATTGGTATTGTGTGTACTTTCATTTTTGTAGTTTTTTCGAAGAGACTTTGTCAAGGAAACCCTATTAATGATTAGCTTAGACTCGAACAAACTACGGGTTAATTATCCGACTCGGTCACGAGAAGTTTCCCGTCTGTCTCCAGAAAATCGTCACATACTGTAAACAAATTGAAATTATTGCATTTTTTTCCTGTAATAATGCAACAATATGAAAATTATTTAAAAATATTTTTATTTTTTTTTTTTGGCTTTGAATAAAACTTGAAGAGCGGAAGGCCAAACGAAGTGACATATATAAACTTATTTCAGTCTCGCTACAATAGCAACTACACGCGAGAGAAAAAAAATCGCACACCGCCTTCGTTTTCACTTCAAACTTAAATTACATTTAGACTGCAAACATAACTTAAATTAAACTAAAGTGCACACTGTTAGCTCTTAAAAACACTTAATGCTTACCCTTGACCTTCAAAATCATTACAGTAACAATAAAATAATAAAGAGAGAACAAAACATTAGAGATATTGAGAAGTTCGAAATGAAAATGTAGGGGGTGTGCGACTTTCTTACTCTCGAGTGCATTAAAATCAATTCGCTCGTTTTCCATCTTCTCCTACGGAGGAATTATAAACTCCAAGAACTTTCTTCGAACAGACCATAATTGCATATGAGATTCAAAAATAGCTACTTATTTTCGTATCACAATAAATCTTAAAAAATAAGATTAAAATTAATTAGATTTTAATTGTAATGCATGGCCGAAAAACATAGACCATAGAAAGGCACTGCGCCCCGAACTCCCATTGAGGAATCGCTGCGGTTACAAACGTTGTGGCTGACGAGAAAGGAGCAAAAAAAAGAATGCTGATTGCAACAAGGGTTAAAACCTAATACCGTGGAGAAACTCGACAAGAGGAGGGCAGAGAAAGGCGAATATCTTTCTAGGAAAATTTCTATTACATCTTTATGCCGTGGTTTCTTACGGCGGCTTGGCGCTATGTTCCAGCCACCCTTGTTTGTTGTGGTGCTCCTGTCAGTGTGATAACACACTTTTTCCATGATCATATCATCCGCCTGCTTCGGCTCCAAACGGTAACTTCATAATACTTTTATACAGGCTACTGAGTAGGGCGAGACCCATATGTCTACTACGTTTTCGAAAATCCACGAAACAAAAGGTTGCCTCACTGTCAATATTCAGCATTGTGCAAAATTAGATTGCTCATGTGTTATTGTCGCGTATCATTTGTTGGTTAAAACCTTACCCGCTAGATGTATAGAATTCCCCTCATCGCTTTATGTAATCTTTAAAGTCAGTTGGAAATTTTGTTCACCAAAATATTGTGACTTGCTCTCTGTTCATAAACTTCTCCTCATTTTTCCCCATCCATATTTTCTTTTTCTTGATCTCATAACCAGGGAAGGAAAGGATAATTTGGTGACGTTCCAGCAGTAGTGATCCCATCCGTTAGAAAGTACTTTCTTCAGTGAAATCAATTGCAATTTTCGGAGCATAAGTGTAATTGCGCTGGGATGCACTCACTTCTTCTTACATAATTTTCAACGTTTCTGCTTGTCTGATCGATGTTAAAAGCTATGACTTCTATTTACTGTATACTCGTGGTTACGGTGTCAGCTGTTTCCGACGAGTATAACCACAACTATATGCTTATGAGTGGTGGGTGTAAAAAAAAATTCTCGATATGAGATTGAAGTCTATGCGGAAAACTTTTTAAGCAGCAATCATGTTTTAAATTCTTTTATTTATTCAATTATTTATTTCAAAAGTTTGTTAAAATTTTTATATTTTGATAAACTTTTCGTTTCAATAATTAAAGTCTTTTTCAAAAGAAAATTTAATTAAATAACAACAAGCTCGCTATATGTTCATTATAGTT
This sequence comes from Glossina fuscipes, assembly GCF_014805625.2. NCBI lineage: Eukaryota > Metazoa > Arthropoda > Insecta > Diptera > Glossinidae > Glossina > Glossina fuscipes. The sequence continues at coordinate 1,330,307 of NW_023998454.1, read as the reverse complement.
TCTCATATATACCGTAAGAAGGTATAGTAGATATGTTATTGCGTATGTAACTTCCAGACAGCCTAGCCGAGAATCTTGGTATTGATGGCCAATTGAGTATTTACTCGAACAAAAGGAATTTGTCTCCTTGTATTTCGGTAAACGCGCCGGGGCATTCGAAACGTCGTTTTAAACCGAATATAATTTCACTTTTGTTATTTATTTAATTTTATTTTCTATATGAAAAGGCAAGCCCTCCTACGCAAAAAGTTGAAATAAGAAAAAAACTTTTGACAAATATAAAGGGCCAGCTGTCACTTGATTTGACAGTCAATTCAGACAATTTGTGTTCTGTGCTCTTTTTCTTTTCGTTTCACTCCTTCTGGCAAGGCACTAGTGCTATAAGCCGTCTGGTGCTTAATTAAATTATTCACAATTTAGCAATATTGTTTGAAAACTAAAACAACCCGTGAAGTAATGAAATAATAGAAAAGTAAGAAGTTGGTAGAGAATCTTAGGAAACTGCAGCGAATATTAGATACCCACTACTTGTCTACTATAACCGCTACAGTTGATAGTGCACCCTTGAGAGTATCAAAAACAAAAACAACAAAAAAAAGAAATTAGAGCATTGCGTATACATAAATAACTCTAACTGAAACACGCGATAGAGCGAAAGTTACAATGTAAAACCAAAACCTTGGACTGGAAACAAAGTCATAGAAATACTTACTAATTACATCCACTGCAAGCACATCTCTGAGTTTGTGTTAAGCAGAAACATCTCGGTAAACCTATTAAGACCGTCTTTAGATAAGTTAATGAAATAAAAATGCCAAGAGTCACGAATGTCTAGCGTCCCATGGATGAATAAAAGAAAGGGATTGAATAAATTGCAAGCTTGCAAAAATGATTGATATATTTTTGAGTGTTACAAGCGGTACGATAAAATTAGTATCTTTCGGTATCGATAAAAACTGAAAGAATGTATATAAACGTGACTGTGTGGAGAGAGCGTAGTAGGCCATCGCTGGGCTAACGATATAATTCTAAAAAGACAGTCTTTCTCATTCTCTACGTTTTACAAAGAATTTTACTAATATTCTTATGTTACTTTCTTTTCTCTTTCTTGCTAGACATTTAATGGTGTGGCCGTTATATTCTATTAAAAACTAGGAAATTCTTGAAATAATTCTTCTTACGAAATTGTAGTCTTTGTTGTTATTGCTTTCATTTCTATTAAAGTTTATTATATCAATGTTTAGTTGCGAAAAGTTTTTTCGAAGCACAGACAGCGTTAATATATATATGAAAGTTTTTTTTTTTTGGCAAAACTACTGTTACTTCAATGCCAACGGAAATAAACTGGGAAATGGGAAATGGAAGCTTTTGCTTTATACAGCTAAATTCAGACATTGAGCCAAAACTAACGACGACAACAACAGTACCAATAACAACAGTGATAACAATACTGTGGTATAGTGGATAGATAGACATAGACGAATTTGTGATGCTACTTGAATGTGAATGCGAATGTTTTGATGAATCATTGAGTAGTGCTTTACAAATAGGAAAAAATATCATTTTTTTTTAAATCAATGTTTTGTCTGCAATGAATTGCTGCCGGCTTTCAAAAATTGAATTTTTGTTCTTTTAACAATATTAAGTAATTTTTTTTCAATATTCGTAGTTTTTGTTACTACTTAAACAAATATTAAGTAACTCTTTTAAATATTGCAAGTTTCGTTCAATTTATATTCAGAAGAGAATCGGAAAAAAGTGTGTGTCCAACGTTATATATGCGGTTCAGGCATTGTGCTCGCGTTACATGCACTTAGTGCCACAATGTGTATAAACTAATAAAGAAAAAAAAGAAAGAGGGAAAGATAAAGTCGGCCGAGAATTAGCCGCAATCAATTAGTACAGGATCAGGAGGTATCTTGAGACCTTTAAACCAATGAATAAAACCTCACCAACTACTTCACAAACAAATAACATCACGAAATCCAAACCCAATAAAGCAAAAAAAAGGAAGAGAGAAACACGGTTTAATGCAATAGTTATAATAGTTGAGTTATCTGATACTTCTTGGTATTTCGACTATGACGAGGTCGAGGGATTTCTGGTTAGTATTTATGCGAGTCTTTATGCTGCGATATCCGAGTGTGTTCCTGTTAGAAGGCATTTTTTGCGTGTGCGTTCATCTGCTTAGCTCTCAACGGAATTAAACGCTGCCCCCAGTAAAAGAAATGAACTTTTCAAGAAGTGTAAGAATATTGGGTTGCTGTGTGATTCATCAATTCACCAATTAGTCTAGAGCAAAAAAGTTCAATGCCTTGAGTAAAGGGCGTTATAACGCTTATATTAGCAAAGCGAGAGCCTCATTACATTTTGATCCCAAATTCGTTCTTAAATTTGCTTATTCTAAGCAAGAAATGAGTGGATTCCCCTTGCTCGTGCAATTTAATAATACTGCGCCTTCTAATCCCTCCCCTTTCGTGAATAGTGCAACTAATGGTACGATAGACTCATTTGATATTTTTCGTAACCTCCCATTTTCCATTCTTGAAATTTTTAACGGGATGGCTGCTTTAAGATTATCGTATCGGCCTGATCCTCTTATTCTCTTATTCAATTCTTGTCTTAATAGAGGATACTAGCTCGAGCGAATTATATTAGGAACAATGTCGAAAATTATTGAAGAATTTCTAAACTTGAGAGTCCTACCTAAGCCATTTGAGCCTCTACCAGTGAACAAATTTCGACTGTTATGGACTTTTTTATTATCGCCCTCCCAACATGATTTCATTAGTGGTAGGTTAATTACGACGAACCTGCTGGAACTTGTTTACCCTATTTATAATGGATTTCCGGTGAGCAAACAAAGAATTTTCTAAAGCTTTTAATAGCGTTGATCATATACTCCTTTTACATAGATTGTATTGCACTATTTAAGTTGCGTGGTTTAAATCTTATTTAACTGGTCGTACACAGCGTGTCTTGTTTAGTTTTTGCAAGTCATGTCTGTGGTTCGGAAGAGGACCCATTTGGATTCGCTGCTTTTTCATTAATTTATTAATGACTTCCCCTTTTGTGTTCAAGGCTCTAAAGTGACAATGTTTGGAGATGATGTTTAGTTGTTTTACTCTTTCAATACCTTTCAATACCTAGAAAGAGGACAAGCGCCTGCGTTCTGACCATTCCGAACTGTACTCTTAGTGTAGATATAATAATATGTCGCCTAATTTGAAAAATGCAAACTGTTGACGTTTTATAAGGGGCTACAAATGAGAACGA
>NW_023998454.1:1247006-1327021 GCF_014805625.2 Glossina fuscipes | reverse complement strand
TACACTTATTTTATAAATCGGCACAATACATGCAAAACAAATGAGAATTAAATTGTAAGTCAAAATCAATAGTATAACATGCAGAACCTTATTGCTTTATCACATATTTTGTCGTAGCGAGTGGAGTTTTTATTGTTTAAAAGAGATATTTCGCGCCCTACTTTCTTTTATATATTTAATAGGCAAATCCAGTTAGCAATGATTTTCAGAAAACATTGTAACTTCCCTTTCGTCGCCGGGTTTTGTTGAAAGAAAAAGGTCGAATGTGTTTTAAAAGGCGGGTGCCTTATTACCGTTTGCTATAAATTACTGTATTGATATCCATAAGATTAACAACGTTTCTCTATTTTCAGGGATTTCTGGTTAATATTTGATTATAAATTGAGCCTTAGTTTGCAGGTTCAAGCCTTCGTTAACAAAGCGAAATCTCTGCAGGAGGTTTGTTAGACGTTGGTTGTATGAATTCAACCATCCCTACATTATTAAGAGATTGTTTGCATCTGCGCAAAAAGTTTTTTTTTAAATTGCTTCGCGGCAGTACTATTGCCTTCTTAAGAAAGTCCTTTGAAGCTTATTCACCTTCCTAGCTTGGAGAATGGACACACTCGGCTAGGCGCGTCGTTTATTATAAAAGTGCTATCTCGTAGGTGTTATTCGCCGTTTTTACTGAGCGAGATTGACGTTCATATATATCAGCAAGAATGACCCGTTACTTGCAATTATTGGCTTATTAGGCTACCAAACACTCGCGCTAATTATGAGGTCTATCACTCACTTCGCATTATGTGCCGGCCTTTTAATGACTATTTTAATTTTTATGATAAGATATCAGCGTTAGTGCCAAAAGTAAAAAATGCAGTTTTATATTTTAACGCCTAATGGTCAACGTTATTGCTATTACCATGGTTTGCAATGGTTTTCTTTTATTGTTGCTGCTCTTTCTGTATGGGAGTTCTACATTGTAACTTGGATAATGTCATTTAGACCTAATGTATTTAGCTTCGTAAAACTGCGATCAAAAAGTAAGGTGAACTTTCAGCTTCTTAAGCTACTTGGGTATTATGAAATCGTGAGAATATTATTTTCTGGTGCTACTATTGTCTTTGACATTGTTAACAACCTTTTTGGCTCTTTTATTTTGGCGTCACAGCAGCATGAGGAATATATTGAGTCATGCTTGCTGTATGTGCATTAGTCAACTAGTGTTCTAACTAAAGCTTAAGTGTTTTCTCATTGAATTGTTTTTATTATGATTATTTTTCTTTTTTTTTTCATTCTGCATTGGTTGTATTGTAACTAACTTTACTTTGTTTGAACAATAATAATAATAATAATAACAATAATAATTATTACAAAAAGATTGTTTGTGAGATATAGAGAGAGAGCGGAAACACTGGGCGTTTGTTTAGTTGAGCTAATAAAGCTTTAGCAACTGGAATATATTGGACACGAGAAAAGCGCTTTAACAGAAAAATGCCTGCACGTAGTTTAATCGGACTAAGCTTTATAGTGCCAGACAGAAAGCAAAAAAAGTGAAAATGAGAAATGCGTGAATACGAAAAAAGAGTAAGAAAAAAATCCTACTATCACAGAATAATAAGAGGCTAACTTCACTAGTTTAAGCCATTCATACCATTAGCAGGGAAATCAAGTTGCAAAATCTAACTTATAGACATCAATCCCCATGTCACCATGTCTCCCTTATCAATCCACCGATGTCCTGGGGAGAGAATCTCCAAGATCAGTAAATAATATATTGCTTTAAGCCTACAAACAGTTAGTTGGGTAGCCAATAACTGGGATTTCATAGTTACTCTGATTGCGGTGTAGTAACCAACTATACGAGCTATTTAATATCATTGCTGGTGGCTTCCTAGATTACAATTATTACCATAACCTGACCGAGCAGTTTTTAAATTTAGCTTAATTTTAAATAATTATTTATCGCTTTGTTCATAAATAAGCTATATTGCTCTATAAGGGCATATATTCTGATTGGAATTTGGATGAAATTTTTTTCGACCATTGCCATTCTCTGTGAAACACAATACACCGTGCAGAAATAGTTACAAATTATTACGAAAGCAATGAATTTACGGTTGCGTTTTGTGCAGGTAGGGCGAAGTGCGTATTTGGCGAAATTGCTTCGTAAATATGGCATTGCAGTCACCATCAAAAACCTGATTACTCGTTATTTGTGGCATAAAGTAGTTGATTCCGGCTTGGACGATATGTGGCTCCAACAAAATGTTGCAACACGTCATACACTTCGTTGCACCATCAATTCATTATGAAAAAAATTCACCGAACATGAAATCCCTAATAACGCCTATGTGAGCTTGCTGCAAAGATCTTGTGATATAACTCTATTGGATCTTTTACTTTTGGGTCTCGTTGGAGTCATGTTCAACAAACCATAAAACTCTGAATGATTTTATTCACCAAGATTATACGTGTCATTGGGGACACAGGGGCAAGTTTTTGTAAAAAAAGAAAAAAATAAATTTTAATAAAATATGTTGCAGCATTTCCTGCTCCTTTTTCCCATTTTCCAAGTCAGTTTCGCGCTTCTTCAGCATTTCGAGATCGCGTGCCAGACAAGCCATACTTTTTCTCAATAACACATTTCTTCAAATCAAATAAGGAAGGAGGAAGGTCAAAATCGTCGAATTAAACGGTTGTGTAAATTTTTACTACCCATTACTTTATCATTTTCTCCAGTACAAGTCCGTTTTGAAAATACGTTCAAACGCTTATTAAAATCATGTTAACATCTTTAGTTTTCATTACTAACTAAAAACAAAAGCGGTTGTTTATTACACTATATTATTACTTACTGCAATCAGCAGCACCATATTTATTGCCCAACTACTATTTAATGTAAAATCTCTTCTCTTCCTTTCTTCGATCGAACCCTTCTAAGCGATTGAATGCGAAAAGCCAATTAAACTTATCGAAGCTTCCAATGACGATGGAGGAGCTGATAGATAAGCTCCCAAACGTAAATAAGTATTCCTGTAGAGAGTTCGAACGAAACACAATGTGCGTTGGTGCGTATGGTTCAGTGAGTAAAACTTATATGCGGCAAATGTTTTCGAAAACTTTAATAGCTCGAAGAAATTCAAATATAGAACGAAGCGTTGGGTTAATTCGCCGGTTCCTTTCATGTGACATGAGCTCGAAAACTTAATTAAACTCATTAACGATTTTCAGATAAAGACTGTATGAAAATGTTATTTGAACTATGTTGATGCGTCTACTTGTGTTGTTAAATAGTTTGATGAACTTCAAACGTTCAAAGTTCAATGGGGAATGAGTTTAAATGGCAATTGAACTTAAGTGACACTCTTCATGAACAACTTACTTATTTTAAAAAAATCGATTATATTAATTCGTGATGTGCAGGTATATACGATATACTAACTTCATCGTCTTAATATCGACGATGTTTGAAAGAAAAAAATGTTGAATATTTCAATCTACGCAATACGTAAATTAGTTTAGGCGTTGAGTTGATGAACGTTTCGATATTTATTTATTTGTATAATCTGGAATCTATACTATTTGAACAGTGTAACCGCAATGTAATGTTGCAAATAACAAATCTTTTTTAAGTCCTTACATATAAGAAAGAATGAGAACAAGAAAACCAAAAATAATGGAAAACAAGAGTCTGCAGCTTGCGTATACACCTATATCGTAATATCCTGAGGGGGAAATCTTAATCCTGCTTGTGACATGTTTAATATGCAAATATATCTTCACTAAGGGACTAAACATAGTAATATCGTTACCCTAAGTAAAAGAAGAAATGATCAGTGAACTATACATATAAATGAACCTATATGTATATATAGAAACATATATACGCATACATAAAAAAAAAAAGTATATTTTTTTTATTCGGTTTATTCCATAATATCCTGCGTTGTACTATATTCAAGGTATTGTGAATGTATATCTATCTAAGAATGTATGTCTGTAGGGTTTTAGGTGTTGTGTTCATGTTTTGCACATGTGTACTGTTTACATAAGGATAATAATTAATAATAATCAGGATAATCCTAATGTCGTTTTGCTTGTTATCTGACTGACCTACATTTTTGCATACACACATTCGTACATATCGTTGCAAAACTTTAAATAAATATTTATTATAATTAAATTATGTTTTGCGTTTAGTTGCAAGTTAATAACAAATCATTGGAGGCAACCGTAAACTTGTTAAAAAATCCACTAAAAATTTTATGAAATCATAAATATAAAATTTAAAGATTAAATTTATTGTTTTTCTATCTTGTTTGCTAAAATGTTTTCAACTATATATAGTTGTTACAATTGTTGTTTTTATTATTGTCGATTTCGTTCACATGGCGAAAGTGTTTTAGTAGTAGATGTGGGTCATAACGTGTGCTAGTGAAATTTTCATATGTAGCTATTTTTCATATACGGTATGTGTGAGTATAGATCGATGTTAAATTATGGTTAGTTGTCGTTGTTTGATGTCATTTTTGTTGTTGCCATGTTGTAGGTGTCCGAGGTGTATAAGTGCCACACTAACCTGAACTAATAAATTTTGTTTATATACATATTCAAATACGTATACTGTTACGTATATTTCATATACACAAATATAAAACAAGTGAAGTGATTCTTATGAAAACTTCAAAACGAATTATATATATCCCTACAAGTCAGATCTTAAAATTCAGATCTGTAGAAGTAGGTAGAAGTAGTATAACTTAACTAAAAAATGCTAAATCAGCGGCAATCCCATATTCGGGTAATTCATCCGTCTACTGGGTGTAATATCACGGAACTGTACTTCCACACCCGATGTGGCATTGCCTAAGGAAAATACGTCATAAGATGGTCGGAAAATTACTTAAGAATTTTTAAAGTCGCGAAAATGGTTGCGCGACATAAAAGCAGAGAGCAAAAAGTTTGTAAAGATCACAGATGTCTAATGTAACGTGTCTACAAATCGTTGTTAGCAACAAGTGTCAGCATCGTTCAAACGGAGACCTCTTATCGCGTGGTCGCCCTGGATCCAAAGTTGTTCCTATAACTAACTACAAGCTCGCTTTAAACGTTGTTCTTCGTGCGTTGGTCGTACCTGACAGTCGTTTGGCTTCATAACAAATAATCGTGGTTGTGCGTTAAGTTGACAGCAGAAGTCACTAGTCTTTGGGAAAGGCGACCTAATGTTTTATAAATCATTATCAACATGGTCGCGTTTTATCGAAATATTTCTTAAACTTATAGCCTTATAGGTTTCATTGGCATGGAAATCTTATGACGCTTAGGGACCGCTTCGATGTTTTTTACGAAGCATTTGATAATTCGCATATCACATATCGCAACTACCAACTTAGCTATGTGTCATAATTTGACTTGACTTGTAGACTTCGGCAGCTTGAAACCTCCAAAAAATGTAGAGAAAATGTCGTCACATAGCCTCAGGAACAATATGGACATAAGAATCGAATTACACAATTTCATTGAACGTCTTTGAAAACATTGAGAGAACAGCCACTAAACCTGTCTATTCTTAAGTCCACAAATGGGTGTACTGGCCATTTTCAATTCGTTTAAACAATATGCGAATGCTCAAACACACAAAAGAAAGGTTGTTCAGCAAGTTTATAGCAAAACAAAAAGAAGAGACGATAAACACCACTCATCAAGCACATGTCTTCTCTTAAAGCCCACACTTCACAAGCCATTAACAGTACGACGGCAATTTAGGCAGAAAACTTTTGAACTAACAATTTCGACACTACGTAAATGTGCTTGAGTATGAAACCGGTTAATTTCCTACAATCGGTGCATTAGGAATCGGTGAATTTTTTTACAGACTTTATTACATTTAACCGCTTCGAGGAAACGGGAACCCTTAGTGAACTCCCAATAGTTTTAATACCGAGGAATGATATACTAGCGGCTGACTCATTAAAGCAAAAACGTCTCGTTATTCGCCCACAAGTGCTTCCTTATTGGCCCGATTTTCCAAATTCTAATTGATAGAAACAGTTTCACCAAATAGAAACTAAAATTGATTAGAGACAGAATGTTTGTTTGTTTGCGAAATAGAACAATGAAGTCCAATATTTGGAAAGCGTAAGTGTTATTAAAACAATTAAATGTTTTCCGGTAAAAGTCCGTTTGATAGAATTTTTATGTCTTTCGCTTTCAATATTTGCGGGCAATTCATATAACAGTCTTAGCTTTGATGCTACAAGAGGTACGATCGGCTATGCTATATTTTCTTTAAAAGTAGGATAAATAATCAAGTATATATATATATGTATATATATATAGATATGTATACACATCTATATTTTGTGTATATATGCGTGTTTACATGCATTTAGATACATATGTAAATATCATCAGAACATGCATAATATATGTGTAACCGGCTGTGTATTCTACCCATAGGTGTAGAATGTTACCTTAAAAAACAATTACTATTCTATACACCAGAGAGAGAGCAGGAGTTGTTTTATGCATGAATATGCATGTGTTAAAAAGTGCAGATGTACGTAGGTGTGTGTGTCCCACGTAGAATTTAGAGAGTGACTCCATTTTAAGCACCTAGATATTCATAACTAATTTCCTCTACGCTTCGTCGGTGCACGAAGTTGAATATTGTTTTTGGATATGCATAGAATAAATTTGTACGGATGTATGTGTATAAGTGTGTGACATAAATTTACTCTACCATTGTCCCTTTTATTTATGTGATATTTATAACATTGCTATGTGTGTGCGAGTATTTTCGGTTGTTTTTTTTTTCCTTTTTTCATATTATATATATTATACCTACCTATCTATGTATTTGGTTTATTATTTTTTTTTTAATTTTCTTTTACAATTGGTTAGTCGGAGACAGAGGGGAATTTTTATGTAAACAATAAATTTTATCTATTTTTCTTTTTTATTTTTCATTTTTTGCTGGTTTGTTTGTTCTGTTGTCGTACTTTCCGGTTTACAGATATTCACTAGAATTTGCATTTTATAAAATTTAATATCTGTGTGTGGTTGTATAGTGACGTGAGTACGTATTTGTGTGTATTTAGATATATGCATGAGCATCCTCTTTAAAATATTATCAAAAACACCAACGACAACAACAATAATAACAGCAATGACAAAAACTATGTAAAAATGAAAATAAATATCGAGGTAAATACTTTTCTCTTTAGTTTGTAATCCTGGCGTACAAATATAAAAGTGAGATATTTTCACAGGTTCATTTTATGGCAAATACATGCTAAATTCTACACCTATACATATGTACATATACAAATATATGATTATATATTTACCTTTGGTCAACCTAAAGAACATCAAAAGTAGTTTCACAAGTCCTGAGCAAGACTTGAAAAGGTGTTAATTTTGTTGTAATTATTGTGGCGAACCGACATTTATGTACCGGAGGAACGTAAAAAATTTATTCAACAAAGTTTTGTTCGAGACAAGAACATTTACAACAATAATAGCAACAGCGTAACAAGCATTGCTATCAACACGGATTGCAATTTTGCGGCTGTTATTGTTGTAGTTGTTGTTTTAGTGTCTTAGAAGTTTACCATTTATTCGTTATTTTAGGGGAAATTGCTTAAGAAGCTTGATTCATCTAAGGATTTTCGTTTTACCACAAACTAACTAACATTTCTGGGGTTAATTTAAACCTAAATGAAATGAGCACTTGCTCTGTTAGGATGTGTATGCTTTAGGTAGAATCTGAGATACCCTACGACTGGAGTAAACGTTTTATTCCGAAAAGTTATTATAGTTAGATCCGAATTGAAATGACCAACCCGTTCAACGATTATCAAGACAGTGCGCAGCTAGGAGAGAAACAGAACTATGTGATCGTATAATAGACTTTTATGTAAAAACACAGTTGAGCTCCCAAAAAAGTTCTCTTAAGTTTTGGAAATCAGTTTGTAATGAAATGATTTTCGAATAAAATGAAACGATTGAAGAAACTATTTTGAATGACTTTTTTAATTTTTCTGGAAAAAGCCGAGAATCTGCAACCATAAATTCAGACTATCTACCCGAAAGAGTCTCTTACGAGCATCTTTAATGTTCTAAGCATTTTTTGTTGTTAAGTATTAAAAAATGGACAAATAAATATTTTCAAGAAACAAAATTGTTTCATAAGTTTGGGCTAACATATCTGATGTTCCTTTAATTGATTAAATTTCTTCTTTCAAAATATTGGTCATGTTTTTAAATTCGTCAATATGTTTGCAAAGTTTTGACGAAACGATTGAAGTCAGCGTAGAAGTGTCGATTATGCTACAAAGCATCTAGAAGTATGGTTGACAACGTCAATTTACTATCCGAAACTTTCACGGCTACAGTCATTGAGAAAATAAAATAGGTTACTACTTGTTTTAAAGTACGTACGTACGTACGTTTGTTAACTGGCGGGGAGATCAACTTTCTTAATCCCGTTAGGATAAATAAAACTTCAATAGAACAATTTAAAAAAAAATTTTTTTTTGGTAATTTTTATACTCTCTCTCTACCTTTCTCTCTCTATCCACCTGTTGTTATCGCTTTCTGCCTATCTATCTCTCTCTCTTTATATCTATGCAAGTTTTTATTAGGGAAGGGAAAAAATAAATTTTGTTGTTGTTAGCGCGCAACGTAAAATTTTTATTTGAAAATCACCGAGTTCCAACATAATATTGGTACCTGTTTATGGCTATTAAAGTAAAAATAAGAAAAACAATGCTTCATTTTTTCAGGTTTAATATATCGAAACACAGGCATTGTAGGAATAAGAAATTTGTTATTTCCCGATAATGCAAACGGACGAATAAAATTAATTTACTTTCATCCAATGACATTGGATGAATATAACAAGAGTAGAAAGTTATATTAGAGTATAATTTTCTAACCCTTAGAAGGATGACCGCTTGCTAGTTCCCAATTCTTTACAATTTTTCTTATTTATAATGAAATTGACTTTTTATTTCTTGAGACCCATTAAGGAGAAAACAGAAAACATTAAATCGCCCACAATCTAACAAACGAACAGGGACATTTTGCATTTAAGTTTGTTTGGGATAAACTATAACGTAACACTTGGAAGCTTTAAGGGATCGCAGTTAATTTTGTTTTTATGCTTTGCTTAGTTTCCTGTTCCTAATCCGAGGGGTCGAGCAAGGGTGAGTAAACGAACTAAACAAAGCATTTATTGAATTTACTAATATATGGTCTTTGGGTGTTTGGTGCAAAACTAACACTTCTTCCCCATTGTTTTGCATTTCGGGGTGTGTTCTCCAGTTTATTAGACGCTGCTGGTGTTTCCAGAGTACGTATTACATCTGTGGGTGCGAGTAATTAGTTTTTGTCTAACATTTATAAGTATTATTACGGAAGCAATTTTGCACTCTCTCAAATACAAGAATACAACAAACGTAACTTTAATAAAAGAGCACTTTAACTTTACTTATGTTATATAGAATTAATTTAATGCCTTTATTTTGATTTTTGAATGAGGTTTTTGATGCGCGTATATATATGTTGTAAAAAAAGCGTCGAGTACTACGAGTCAATAAAGCTATTGACTATTAACTATTAGCTTTAATTGCTTACTGTACCGGCCTGCGGTTAGTAGAACGTTGTACTGTTGAATATCTAGTGAGTGATAAGAAGCATTAGCGCAAATTATCGCACTACGATGCAATATCTTATAGTAAGCAAAAGTTAAATTAGATTTGGGACCTACCTTTGCAACACACCTGCTTAAGACTACAAAGCAAAATTATTTACATATTTTGGTTTTTCAGCTTTCTATGTTCAACTTCGAATTGTGGGCATAAACTGTAACCGTATGCGTCACGCTTAACTTTTTCCTTCGAAATTCTTTCGCCGTGTGAGTTCGAGCGCAAGTAATGGCGGACATGTCGTCGTGCGTTTGTCTGTCTGAATAAACATCTTCTACATAACCTACTTTATCTCCCATAGTCTGGATACAACAAGTGAGTAATGCAAATTAGTATAAAAGTAGCATGTCGTGGGAAAAGTGGCCTCCTACTTTTCATTTCAGGATAAATGGATTGGAAAAAAACATTTTGGAAGTTGTAATTACTTGGATGCGTTTATGCTTCTGTCCATCCGCTTGATGTTATATTTTTTAAATGTTAAAAGCGGAGTACTTTTTTGTTTCGGTTTTAAAATAGGCTGATTTGCTTACAAATATTTCTACGATATCTTAGATAATTACATAAACTCCGAAAAAGGAAATAGTGGAACAAACTTATGTTTTTATATTTTCTTAATTTCGGTCAGAAAATTGCTCCCAAGAGAAGCTTGACCTTATTACTTCTTGTAATTCGAGAGTGAAAATGGACAATTAAACTTCGGCGGATGCCTGAGGTATTTTATAAAGCCGTTAATACATTCAATGATGTTGTAAATATTAGGTGCTTGCATTGATTTTGATAATTTTTTCACTTGAAGAGGGCATTTATTGAGCAATTTACCTCAATATATATAATACATATATAAACCAAAATATTTTCGATCACTTTTTAGAACTTTTTCCAGTCTGTCTGGCAAGATGGCTATACCGTGTCCAAAGAATGATATTGGTGTGATCCAATTATCGATCCATTTTCGCATTTGTTCAACTTTGCTACTCGGTGTGCTAATCAAACCACGCTGCATCGGTCTGAACGGGGAGATGATGGAGCAACATCATCATAAACTTCTAGAAGCGTTTTGGGGGCCTTCGGCAGCAGATTTCTTCAAATTACACAACAAAAGTATTGAAGGTCGCAAATGTAAAGTTGAGCGCCCATGATTAGTGTCTGTATATGCTGAATAACTCAATAGTACTAAATGGAAAACTGTTATTTTTTATAGAGAAAAGTCAAAATCATTGAATTTAACCGTTGCGTACATTAATACTTCGCATAACTTTATCATTTTCACCCATACATGTCACCGCTCAAGATAGATCCATTGAATTATTATTATCATTTTCTACCTGAATCAGCATTAAGGGGGCCTGGATTACCATATAACCGCTATGAATATTTAACATCGTAATAAACGGCCGTGGCCGTCAAAGAGACATTGGACACCAAAGTTTGAATTTGCGGAAGCTAAACTGATATCGATATTTCTGATTATCAGAAAGTCATTGATAAGTGGACGAACGGAAAACCAACAAATTTTGTAAACGAAGTTCAAGGCGTAATCGTATGTGTAGAAAATCTGTTTAAAATCTGTTTTTAAACTTTTTGAAACACATTTTCAGTTTCACTTTAAATATCCAGTGATTTCCTTACAATAACTACCGTACACAACTTGCTTGGAATTTGTAAAAAAAAGGTGATAAGTAAAATATCATACTTGCAGCTATTTGAGAGGAAAAAATGTTTTCAAAATAAACAACAAAGCAAAAACAAACAAATTTTATAAACAGCAAATATCCCGAACGCATCAGATATTTCTTTGTACCTACCACGGAAGGATGCGAGTGTATAAATTTTGTCAAAACGTTTGCGAACATTCATGGGGAAACTTCACACGCACTATACAGTATATGTGTTCTCGATCAGTATCAAATTCTAAATCCATCTAAGCATGTCTCCGTTTGTCTGCCTTTGTAAAATGTGCGGTAACCCTTCCCCTAGTCGCAAAAAAGAAGCTGCGAGCTTTAAATTTTTCAGAAATATTGGAAGTTTTTGCATGCAGCTGTATTGCGAATCAGATTAGTCAACGGACATGCCCAGCATTCGTATTTTAAAAAATATGCGGCGATAAAAATGCCTACCTACATTTTTTGATCATGACCTTATAGTATTTGTCCGAAAATCAAAGCAACCAGCTACACTCATTCAGCCGTAAGGAATATCGAAATTCCGCTTTTTACATTCTATTTAAGGACAAGCTGGTGATTAAGAAACAATCGCCCTTAGGCGAATATAATTTCTGTATTATCTTTGTTTTAAACATTTGTCTGCATTTCTTTGTAATTGAAGGCCGCATTTAAAAGGGGGGAGGGGCTAAGACGGAAGGACAATTTGATTCTTACATTGTCAACGTCAGAGCAATAGCAAATATTTCTGATAACACTTTTTCTCATTTTTTAATGCGTATGTAAAGCCTCTGAAAATCATTTTATAATTAATTTCGTCTCTTTCGACTAGTTTCTTCTTAAACAGGGCATTCATAAGGTCGTATAGATCTCTTTCTGTATATCTGTATATCTGTAACTATAAATGTTAATATTTACATGAAAAATTGAAGTGTTGAAAGCTAATGAAAAACGATCAGAAATTCCCTGAAAAATGTCCGCTCACACTTAAAACAATAAACAAATTAGTTATAAAATTACATAAACTAATGACCGACGCGATGTGTTGAAAATACTAACTGATAATAGGAAACCAAACCTGCCGTAAGAATTCGTAAAATTTAATAAAAAAGCTATTATAAAACAATAACAAACCATTATGTATAAATATATGCATATATTTACAAACAAATAACAAAACGGAGGAATTGTTTTTCTAAACCGAAATAAATAATCTCCGACAAAGAAAAATATACGTGTCTTTTTGCAACAACATATCTCAGAAAACGTCTTATAAACATGTAAAACAATGTGAGTCTTTGGATACTAGTATCTAGATACGCATAGGATAAGTTCAGGCAACTTTTGATTATAAACATATCTGCAACTCATAAAATTCATTCGCTCATCTAGTTTTAGGTATATTTTTCTCTCTCTCTCTCTCTCTCTCTCTCTCTCTTTTTCTGAGTCTCTCCATTTTGTCTCTTTTGCCTTACCTCGCTGTGTAGAGAGAGGCTTGCTTTTTATTAATGACAAATTGTTTTTTTTCCGTTTGTCATGCAGAATTTTCCAATTTTCCGTTTTCTGGACATATTGTGCGAGTGTTGCAAAGCTTATATACAGTTTTCTCTATATACATAATATTTATACAGAAAATAGATATTTGTGCGAGTTTTTCCAAAGCATTCTTTCTTGCTGCTGTTGTTGTTACTGCGTTTCGTTTATTTAACTGTGGATGGCTGACGGTTTGACTGCTTAGCTGCCTTACTGGGAGGTTAGTTAGTTGGTTGGTTGGTTGGTTGGTTAGTTGGTTGCTATTGCCTATTGAGAGAGTAAGGAAGAGTGAAAGAAAGAGAGAGAGGAGTAAAGACATTGACCTTGATCACCGTCATAATGCCGCATAGTAAGTGTCATCGTTGTTGTTGCTGCCGCTTTTGTTATTACTGTTGCTGCTGTAACTGCAACAAATTTACAGTTGTTCATTCGTGTTTATGTATGTACTTTATGAGTTTCTGCATGCATTGCAATCGTCAAAGGAAAAACTCATATTTCCATGCATTGGTGTTGAGTGTTGTAAATGTTGATAACTATTATTAATAGTTTCTTTTTTTTAATCATTGTTTGTTTTGCTGCATCAAATATTTGTCAACTTATTATATTATTGTCGTTACATTCAATTAACAGCGATTTCTTATTAGAAAAGATGTGAAATCAAAATCCATTGCATTTAAAAAATCGTCTTTAATGCTAATTGCAATGCAATTCTCAAGATTTTACCTAAAATTACATAGTTTATAAATTTCATTAAATGAAGTGAGCTTAACGAAGAGTAAATTTGACCCAGATTTATGTTAATTTATTTTGATTTTACAGATATCATAAATCAAGATTTAGTGGTTGAGCTCTTGTATTTTGCAGATGTTTTTAACAGTACAATAAATGTCAAAATAACAAATCTGAACGCATTTTCTGAAACATTTAAACATTCATACCTTTTTTTCGCAGAGATTTAATGCAAACTTACATTTTATATCTTAGTCATTTAATTTTTATTGTAACTACGTCAACTTATAAGGTTCATAAATAAATAAGTTCTTGATTAGAATAAGAAACAGTTTAGCTTCAGTCATTCTCAACCATTTGCCTGTGTTTGCCTTATATTACTAGCCAGTCACTTGTTTATACTATGATCTGTTTTTCTTTCCGTATATACTCTGTTCGTGTCCCAAGTCTTATGGTTAATCATTTGTCTCTCCATACGTCTGAAAATCTTTTCATTTACTTGTCGCTCGATCTAACTGCTGTGAAAATACGTTTTACTTAGACAGGCATTTTTTTTATTGTTGCATACATCCTACTTTCTGACCGTCAGTTTCTTTGCTTCTTCGTTCGCCGTCTTGCTATAGGTCCCTTAAAATTTCTCTATTTGTGTAGTTATCTACCCGTCCCCTCGTTGTAGTTCTTTTATTTATTTTATTGTACTTCCAAAAAAGTTAAAACTTACCCCTTAATTTAATGAAAGTGAATCTATTTGCGATAATCTATGTTGAATATACAAATCAGTGCAACCATTTTTAAAAACCAAAAATAAAGAAAAAACTTGCTATAGGACGTCTACAAGCTGCTACACATTATCATATTTTTGTGGAAATGTGTTATCATTTTTTTGGAATGTTTGAAATATTTTAAAGTCCTTAAAATATTTTATACGATGTAACGTATTTTTTTTTAATTTTTCTAAAATTTCATTACAATATCTAAAATTTTCCTAGATAATCGCGTAAATAACATAATTAAACCTTCACATGCCAACACCTTTTTTTCTGAAACGAAACCGCAAGAAATAATCATTTTACTCTTACATCTTTTAAAAATTTAATAACGCACACTAAACAAATAAATATTTACGCTCTCTTGCATTTCATAGGTACGCTCACCAAAAACTAATTCTTAATCTCTTTGGTTGAAGGAGTATTCTTATGCGATTCTCAGAGATATTCTCAAAAATCATTCATTTCATTCACTATAAAGAGAGACAGAGAGACTAACTAAAATTATATTTACCCCATAGTTAAAAGAGAAAAAGAGTATAAATTTTTCCATTTATGAATTTTCTTTATCAACAGAATGTATATAACAAATACAGATACTTATCTACCTGCGATATGTGGCCCCTATGAAATATAAACGAGACCCGTGCCTTGTTTGAATCGTATATTGCCAGAGCCGTATTAAGCAAAAGCAAAGCAAACCAAAGTGTATTTAGGTGCATGTTGTGCATGTTGTATATCTGAGAACACATATATCCATGAATGGCTGGCTGTTATACGAAGTTGGTTTATTGTGAGTGTGGTTGAACATTTTTAGCATCCACAGGGAAATTGTACACACACGAAATATTATTATGTTGCCTTTTGTTTGTTGTTGTTGCTGCCGCTTTAATACATATAGCAAAAGCAGAAATTGTATACCATTTGCCTGGCTCTCGTCGTTGAACGCTTTAACATTCAGTTTCCTCAGAAAAGCCGCCGGATAAAGACATGTTGGCGCGTAAGCCGTGTTTAGTGTTATAATAATAAAATTAAACGTGAAAAAATAATTTTTGGAAAAATTGCTTTAGCAAAATTAAAAAAAGAAAAAATAATGAATGAATTAACATCTGAAAATTGTGGTATTGTCAAAAAGAACGACAAAAAATGAGAAAATATGATTGATTACAAGAAAAATTTACAAAATTTAATCGTAAGAAAAATTAAATTGCATTCAAATCAAAATAAAAGAGGAAAGATAAGCAAAATGTACCAATGAGTGAGTGAGTGAGTGTTTCACATAAGCAAGAAAAAAAAAAAAAATTATAAATCAGTTTAAAACTGAACCGATTGGATTATCAATAAATTGAAAATCAATGCTTTAAACGTTTGCTTATATAGCAAGCGTTACTTTAGCTAAATAATAAACAAATAAATTGTAAGTCAAAAATGATAACAAAATATTATCTCAATGTTTTTCACAATTTAAGCAAAAGTTTT
Organism: Glossina fuscipes; assembly: GCF_014805625.2. Classification (NCBI taxonomy): domain Eukaryota; kingdom Metazoa; phylum Arthropoda; class Insecta; order Diptera; family Glossinidae; genus Glossina; species Glossina fuscipes. The sequence continues at coordinate 1,311,160 of NW_023998454.1, read as the reverse complement.
AAATAACAGTTTATCACACTAAACTTCGCCTCTTGTTAGATGCACGCATAAGCATGTTAATCGTTTATTAAATACGTTGGCTGTGTATGCGTACACGTACGTGTAGGTCTGCTTCTCTTGTTGCTTCTAATCATGTTAAAGCCAGCCTGAGGTCTTTCTTACATTTTTTTTCTTTCTTATATATATATTTTTTTTTTGATTGACATAATTACAAAACACTTGTCTTAACGTTGACAGCCACATTACAAACAAACATACACACGTTTTTATACAAGTGTGCATGCAGACTTAACTTAGTGATGTGTTAAAATTATTGTGATATAAGAAAAAAATTTTTAATTAGCAAATTTGTTTGCTTATGTTGCGAGTTTAATCAAAAAAAAAAAAAAAAAACAACAATATCTTTTAATTATTAATATACGTGTGTTTATATTAACAGAGAACATATTTCGTATTTCTTTTGAAATTCATATATGCAAAAAAAAAGAAAGGCAAATACGATGCATACTATCGACCAACACCTTTGTTTACTGAATGTTTATGACAAACTTAACAGGGAACCCAAAGTGTTTGTCTACAAGTTATAAAAAACTTTACTAAGAGATGCTTTCGTCTTTTCCACTTTTCTGTTTTGTTACTGCTATTGTGATTGCTAAGTAAATTTACTTAAATTATTGCAGCCAACAATGAGACACCAAAGCAGAAGAAAAAAGGCGGCTTTTAATGAATAAAACGTTGTTCTTATATTTACGTATTAAGCAACAAGTGCTTTTATTGCTTATAGACAACGATTTTTATATGATGTTTTGTTTACTTGTACCGAGTACCGAGTTATTTATGCAGTATTGTCGCTTAATAACCACGCTAATCCCTAAATAAACATATACATATATACATGTTTAAATAATACAATGGCCACAAAGTATGTAAAACACTTTAGATCGGCACTCAAAAGAGAGAAACGCAGGCTTGTTCGAAGCCATCACTTTAAAGCCCACAATAATGTTGTTTTAAAAGTTTTACCATAGCGTCGTTGTTTCTTTGTTTGTATTTAATATAAGGATGTTATTCAAAGAAACGAAAAGCAAAGAAAAAAAATGAAAAATTATTTCTTCTTTCTTTGGGATCAAATCAAACATGTATACGTATACCCGGCCGAACAAACAAATACAAAATCAAAAGAAATCGTTTCTCTTCATCATCCTCATCATCGTCTTTATCAACATCTTTCATGTACCTTAAGTCGATGAAGCCGTAAAAGCCTATCAAATGATTTCAAGATAAATAATAACTTATTTTGCGGCTATATGACGAGAAGCTATAATTTTTTTTCCTTTCTTCTTTTTATAAGCATGGAATAACTGATGTATCACTTCACATATATCCATAAAATTTGAAGCTCTTTAATGTTGGGCTTAAAGTTATATTTGTTCATGATTGAGAAGGGAAAAAAGATCTAGAGCCAAGCAAGGTTTCAAGTGAACATTTCTTACCTAATGGGTGAGGGTACGAGTTAGTGCAGTTGTTCGGAGAGACCATGATCAGAGTACGGCAGTAACGTTTTGTAACAAATCAATTTTATAAAGTGTATGTACGTGTGCATTAAAATCCTCTTGTTCTGCCTTTATTTTATATATTCTTGAACTTGTTGTTTACGTTTGACTTGATGCACGATGCTCAATCTTAGTGCCCGGCCGAAAGGCTTACTCAAAAGGTTCAACTGACAACTTAATAAAATTTTTTTAAAAATTGCCATTAAGTTCCGCTTAACATAACAACGATATGAATATCATTAACAATATTTAACCTTTCAAAATTAAGTTTTTATTATTTTTATAAAATAAATTCTGAACAAGAACCTGCATTCACAAATCCAATTCGGCTTTTTATAGCGTTTATCAATTGTAGATCTCGTGTCGTTTGTTACATGTTTTGTAAATTTCACAACTAAGAATTTATATTGGGTCCTAAACGAATGTTTTATTGCCATTACCGTGGTCCTAAAAGAAACGAAAAGAACTAAGTTACCATACTGAGTAATATTCGGGAGGCGCGGCAGATTTTTTCTGTTTGCAAAATAAAAGTGAAAATTTATATGATGTATATGTTGAATTTTATGAGTAACAGGAAAAAAGAGGAAAAGCAAAAGAGCTTACAGTTTTTGTCACATAACCATGTTCTTCGAAAAGTGTGAAACAATTTGGTCCAAGTTCCTAGGCGATGTCTACGTATATGCGAATGGGAGAAAGTTTTCTATACATACTACACTGAACGGACATGCTTAGGTGCATTCCGAATTTAAAAGTAGCCAAGAATTTATATACTTCATAGGGTTTAAGAACCTTTTTTCTGCACGTTATAAAGGCATTGAAAAAAAAAAACAATTTGATGCATTATAATGTAAGCTATGTGGGGTAAATTTTTTCCACTTTTGTACAGGTGTTGAAGAATCGCTCATAGAATGTACGTTCAAATTTTTGTAGATTTACCTGGTGTATTTTAGGGGTAATGAGCAAAAACCAATGTTATGTTCCTTTTCACTGCAGGCGTGTCCTTTGAACAATTTTGCCCATTTTCAATATCCACCCGAGTGTAAGAACTTCCAACGTTTCTATCAAATTTGAAGTCGGCAGCTTTAATCTTGCGGTCAGGACAATGTTTGCAATAGACATTACATACACGAACAGGCGTGTAGACAGACAGACGAATATGATTAAATCTATTCAGAATTTGATGCTAACCAAGAATATGCAGGTTTATGTAGTCTCTAATGCGTCCTTTTTGGCGTTGCAAATGTTTTGACAAAATGGGTGCATCCTTTATTCTTCGGTGCTGGTTACAGGAATTTTTCTAGTCACGAGGTAAAGCGCACGTCCACAGTGCTGCATAAAGTGAGAACACCTCCGTATTTTAAAAGGAATAAAAACTGGTTTTTTGCTCATCAACGAAAATGAAGATATTTGCCAAAAATTTGCAAAGGAATTTGGAGGTGACCTAAACATGCCTACAGAGACCACATGCCTATGCGAAAACAACTTGTATTTTGAAAATAGAAAAAATCAGCCGTCCAATCCACAACATGAAAATTTACTTCAATTTTTTTTGGTCTTTTTTAGAGTAGCGGTTATGGGTATACAAGATTCACGAAGTCACGACTGAATGTAGTTTTTTGGTTGTTTTCTTTGTCTTAGACTAACATCTGGAAAAATTGTAGTAAGACGTTTTCTTCTCAATCGCACGGACTTAACCAAACATACCGTGCTTTTTACTTACGTTGGCAGCACCGTAAATATTTCTATTTGGGTTAGTCGATATATTAATGACAGAATTGATTTTAGATCTCGTCTTATGTGTTGTTGCACGATATTCACTGTATGCAACTTTTTTTTATTCCGCGTCTACTACTCTTCCATATCATTTTATAACAGGAAAATCTCTCAAACAAAATATCTTAAAAGTCCTACTTGTTGTTGTGCGTTGTTCGTTATACTACGTAACAAAGAAATCATTTCTTGATCTCGGAGCCGTTTCGTCGGATTAAAAAAAAAATGGTTCACTATATTTTCTGTAGAGTTTGAAGGACGAATTGCAAGAAAACAAAGGAAAAAATCAACTTTCTGTAGAAAAATCCGTAGAAATTTTTCAACTTTGCTTGCTTATGGTTGGAAATATGCCGTATAGATATTAGAAAAGCAAAAGGTTGAAAGTTTGGAGCAAATGTGTTTTAAATTTATTTTCTAATGCTACTCTCAAGCAACGATAGGCTATATAAAGTGTTCCTGAAACTGTATATGTATATATATGTATAAGTGTAAAAAGCTGCATGTTAGATTGTTCATATATCGAAATCAATTCAGAGCAGTGGTGGTGTCAGTGGTTTGCTTACGCTTAACAATGACTGATACAATGGCTGAATTCCCTTAAAAGCGGGGGCTAAAATCAATAAAAAGAAGACGGTAACCTTTTGCTGTGAATACGATTGGTTTTATGCAAACAAGAATTAACTCTATGCTTAGTATGAGTTTGACTGCTGCCAATGTCGGATTTGGATAAAATTGGATCTGAGTTTAACGTAAAGAACCCTTACTGTTCCAGTAAAGTGCAGAGATGAACTGCAGTTGAACACCAAACTTTTAAACAGTTGAAATGGTCGAATTCGACCAAAAAGCTTAGAGAAATGTTGCTTTGATTGATTTCAGTCAAATGGAAAAATTTACGGGGAAAGTGAAAAAAATAGTTTGTGAGGGATTTGGATAACATATGATTTATTAAAGGCTTTCGTCCTATTTTCGCTACTTGCACTCTCTGATTTGAATCTCTTAACGAAAATTCTGATTGGCTTTAAAAATGTTATCACAATAATTGACTAAAGTCATAAGTATAAGAAGGAAAATATATATTTCGAACGAGTAAAGTAGGCAGTAAACTGATTTGTTGTTTAATATCATTATTTTATTATACTTGCTCTAGACAATTTTCAATTAATTTAATATCTAATCTATTGATGCAACTTGAAAATAAAGCATACGAAGAAAATATATTTTACTTGCGTGCTGTTTTATTTTACTTAAGGTATATGACGTTTGCATGTAGTAAAAGGATGAAAAAATTGCGACTCAGCAAGTATTTCACCAGGAGACAATGCGCTGTAGGGTAAAACGTCCGACGAGCATAATAAATTAATATTCTACATTTTCATTAAAGTTATTCGTTGCCATTAGCATCATTTAATCACAGCACTTAATCACAATTGTTCCCACATTGCATTTTAAAAATTTAGGAAGTTTATTTATCCTTCTCTGGCTACAATATACACTCCGCCGAATTAAGCAAGACTTTGTTTTGTAACTACTATGACATTATAGAGGAAAACACCGTTCGGAAGAAAGTCGAATAGCGAATTGTTTACAATGTTTTTAGGCTTAAAGTATCAACAACTGAACATGAGCCTAATGAACTACACAAATAGTTCGTACAAGATATGGTCTTTGCGGTATGGACTATGTTGTCATCCAAGTAAGCTAACTCAGCAATCTACGTGTGGTCGTCCTCGTGGGATCAAATATGTAAAGTTAACATTTAAACTCTTTTAATGCGTAGTAATGTAAAAATTATAAATGTAAATATTAAACAAATAAGGAAAAACAAGTAAGAAAATTAAATTCGGCCGGGACCGAATCTTTAAAACCCATCACCGTTTACCCCCAAAAAAGCCAAAAAAGTAAAAGAATAAAATTCTCACGCTCTATGTATGGAGCGGGCGTAGTTGATTCCTTATATTTTCAAAATAAAAGTTTTTGTCGTAGAGGCATGTGGGCGTTTGATGCGTCTTTTCGAGCGTTGCAAATGTTTTGACAAAATGAATATGCCCCTCATCCTTCGGTGATGGGTATAAAAGGTAAAAGCACTTTAGCGGGCCACAACCTTTCAATATCGTAAACCACCGTACAAATATCCATGCAAAGACTTTTCAAATTGAGTCGTTATATGGAAAGTGATTAAAAAAGTAATGCAATTCGAATCATTTTCAATAGCGTCCTTGAGCTATAATATGACAGTATGCAACGTTTCATCGAAGTATCTCAGCAATTGCAGCATGTAAGTCGAACAGAGGACAAAAAGACACACAGAGGAACAGGCAAGGTTAGATCGACTCAGAAAGTGATTCTGGTAAACCAAAAGCTATGCGTCAAGTTCTTCTAGGTGTTGCATACATAGGCAATAACCTAATATATCCGTGTGCAACAAGTTGTATAGGGTATGCAAATATTTTGATCAAAAATCGCAACTTCAACTCATCCCTTTTAGTTCAAATTATTGAATACCAAAAGTGTCTAACGCATAGATATTTGACCATCGCATACCAAAATTTTATTGCGTCAACACTTTACTGCTCGTAAACATCCCTTGCTGCCGTTCCTTAAGAAATGTCATTAAATAAAGGAGTTACGAACTAAATTTCGTATTTTTATATATAGCTAAGGCACTCTGGAGCGGTGTTTCTTTATGCGGTTCTCATTGTGGGATTGATTTTATGCGATTTATTCTGCTTACGCGATTCGTTTTGTGCAGGAATATGACGTGTATGAATGTGTATAAATATAAAGAGATAGAGAGAGAGATAGAGAGAGAAGAGGTAGAAAGTGCGCGTTTTAGGCGACGAGTCCTATTGGGTTATGTATATTTTGGGAACATATCCATGTTTAACATGGGAAATTAAAGTTTTTTTTAAATATTTTTATTTTTTTTATTTTGTTCGGGCAGACTTTTCATGCGGTCCTTCTACGCCGCAGAAAAGCAAATTATCTTTAATATGTTGTGAAAAGGCATTTATTGCAGCTGTTTATGGAGTTTTGGAATTTTTGTTTGCGATTATTTTGCAGCCGTTCCTATCTGTCGAACAAACGCAGGTTTACCTGTATTGCCCAATTCCGGAGGAATTCATAAATCGACGAGCAAAGTGTTCCAACTTAAAACATAATAAAAGCGAAATGAAAATATTTTAAATCGGCCATTTAAAGTCACAATCATCATCTTCATGAAAAATTACTTCAACGCTTACAACGAAGGCATATATTTTGTTGCGGTTTACCTAACATAGAGCATCTTAGATTCACGATTTTACGAAGAATATGACCATTTAAATTTCAAATCTATTTCATGGTACGCGAATAACAGATAACCCTTTTGTATGTCCGTTTGTATCCCTTCCAACACACATATCGTAATAATCAAGTTCGAACATATAACGGCTTAAGTATTAAACAAATTAGACACAAAAGCCAGGCAATCGTTTTGTAATAAATCCTTAAGACCAACAGCAACGGCACAAGCCCCTTCAAAATGTTTTAGAAAAGTTAAAAATCTTAGATTTGTTTGAATTCAAAAAAGAAGGAAAATAAATAAAAAACAATTTTCTCTAGTTTCGAATAATGTCATTCAGTGATATGATGGTCTCTGCCATCCAAGATAATAATCCGCAGATATTTATTGTCATGTGGAAGCGAATAAATCAAGTAAAAATCATTTGCTGGGAGCAGGTAAAGATCCGAAAGATCCAATTCTTGTGAACATATTGCTTTGTTATGAAATCCTTCCATTGGAGTCATGTTTTCTTCTTATTTTTTTCCAAAAAAAGAGAAGGCATAGATAATAATATGAATTTTTTTTCACATAACATAAAAGATCGCACAGTCTTCTCACTCTACTTCACAACTGGTAATTCGGAATGGAATGTTTTTTGACTTTTAAAGAACAGAGGGTGACACAAACAAACCATTTTGAAGACAATTCGTACCATCGCACGATAAAGCTAATTTGAACTTGCTATATTTATACGAGGATGACCGTACACATTTTCTATATTGTCCTTGCATGTATAAATTTACATTTCTGTAGAAGTCAATGGCACTTTAGCTTATTACGTGACGCTAAACGGGTCGGACCTAATTCTCATAGGTTCTTAAGACTTTGTTAACGCTTTACTACCCCATTTTAATTGAACAGAATAAAATAAAACAAAAAAACACTATAATTTCCTTTTTTTCAAAAACTTGCTAGCATTTAGATAAAAGGTATACGTATGTGTATGGGTAGTAACGTAAACGTATACTTGCATTAATATGCACATGTTGTTCGTTGATATTATAATGTGGGGAGAGTAAGAAATTCATAAATTTTATTTATTGACAAATACATGAAGAAACATAGGAATTTTAAAATAAATGTCTTTATTATCAAAAGCCTGGGAACAACTAATAAAATCCGTACAAATTTCCTTTTTTTATTATTTTTTATTAGAAATTATTAATGAAATAATGTAAAGATTTTCTAGCATGTTTTTCCTCAACCTTTAAATTTTGTCACAAATTTGTTATTATTTTGTTTGTCTTTTTTTTTTCTTTTTCTTAAAAGGGCTCAACAATTCTTCTCATGTTTCATTAAAAATGTTTAACTTAATTTATTTTCCTTTCGCTTGAGCTTAGCATACTTAAGCACGTTCCTATTGCTTATGTAACTAATTCTCAGGAGATAAAATAAAATTTAAATAAAATTAAAATGCTAGAGATGTATGTTTCCGTGTGCTTTCTATTCCTTTTTCGGTATTTGTATAATTTTGCATTTCATTTATTAAACGAAAAACAACAAGAAAAATATCATGAAAAAAAAAAACATATTTTCACTGATTTTAATATTAATGTTTGAACTGTAAGCATTGTTGTGTGCTGTTGGAGTTTATTTGAATTTTTCACTTTATTTAATATGCTTTTAGTATTGCGTCTGTGTGCGCTTGTGCTACTTGTCAAAGAACATCTTTTTTTGTTTTTTGCTTTTGACTTTTTTACTTAATATTAAAAATTGACGAAAGAAGAGCGTATCCCTCACTACAGACAGATACATCACATCGCAGCCGCACATCAATGTCGTTCAGCGTTTGCTGCTTCCGCAGCAAAACAAGCCAAGCATTTCGTTTTTTGCAGCTTTTGTTTTCGTTGTTGTTCTTTTTGTTCTAGTCATTGTCATTGTTGTTAGAAAGGATTCTGTGTGAAAAACTCTGTAAGATATTAGAAACCGGAAACTAAACTATGTCACTGGACGTTAAGCTTAAAGGAAAAAAAACGAGAAAAAATGTAAATAAAACAGAAAGGGATCTAACTGTATGCATTGGTCAATGATAAGATGTCGTCTGTAAAGCAAGCAAGAAGGAAAAAAAGGGAGCTTCGGAGAGTGCAAAATATTTTTTAAATGAATTTAAATGTAACGGAAAAAATCTGTTATGAATATTTATGAAATAATCCTCTCTACGAAGATTATTGATTTCATAAACGAAATTTCTTACGTACGACATACGTTCTATATTATATATGCGTTTTGAGGCGAACAAAAAAATTTGTCTGAACGATTCTTCACATTTCCATAATCTGTAGAAATAAGAAAAAAGTTTTAATTAAATACGATTTTCAAATAAATGTATTAGAAAATGTTCAAAATATATGCGTATATATTCAATATATATGAAGTTCAACATTTATTAGGTTAAAGGTAACATAACAAATGCAAATAGAAATTTCTCTGAAATTCTCATTTGCAACGAAGTCATGCACCTTATATTACAAACGCTCATAAAGAAGTTTTTTCTATCCTTTGAAAAGTATAGTTAAACTTTTATATTTCACTTTTTTTCCGAAAATATTATTTACACTTATCATTATATCACAATATTTAAACAGACTTATTAAATTTTGAAAATTAAGACTATGTTGCTCCGAAAATACAATTACACCTTTCGCAATTTTTTATTGTTAATTATTAACAAATTTACGCTACATATGCTCGTGCATTCCAAAAGTTCTCCTTTGAAAATCCAGTTAGCCTGTAAGTTTTCATTTACGTTTCAGAATAGACCACTTTTCGAAAAAAAAAAAATGGCAAATCCCATATCCTCGGCTTGGCAAACTAGATTTTGAAATGAAGAAATTTAACATAGTTCATTTGATTTAAGGTGAGGTGAACTTCATTCAATATTGCGCAAATTTCGTTTTTGAAACGTTCACAAGTAGATCGTGTTATGCATCGATAATCATTTTTCTAAAAGGGTATTATAAGACTGTAATAAAAAAGTGCCTAACACGCGATAAGAAAGCTTCGTAAGCGACGACAAACGCGATTTAAAAAATAACAATATTTCCCCTTGCGTTCAGTTAGTGATAGCCACATGACAAGTTATTGTATCCTCCCGTATTTTAAAGCTTGACAAAGGGAACGTGGAACATTTCAAGTCGATGTATCTCATAGGATTAAAATCGTTTTCGACGTTTAAAAGCAAATGAGAACAATAGCCGTTCGTCTGCGTATCCTTGAGAGTGCCAACAGAATAAAACGTCTATTAGATTAAACAAGAAATACGTTGGAATGCGTTTACATAAAATTAACCTATGTTGTTGAATAATAACATTTGCAAATAGAGGTCAGCGCCTTTACCTTATAGATTTTGGCGACTTGAGAAGCCTGAACAACTTCATGAAGAAATACCGGCTATTCAATTTTGTGGGGAGCTACGTTTGCAATACAATGATAGGTTTCAGGAAAACATCTAGCAAAACATCTATAGCCGTCAAATCTTACCGCAGGAAACGATATATTATTAACAGATTGGGGGAATTTTCTAAAAGAGTAAATGGCGTAGTAGATCCGCCATTTAAATTACGCTCAATCATAAGTTATCGGCAAAAATTTTATGCATTTAAATCTAGAAAGCCTTTGAAAAAGACAGGTTTTTTTCAATTTCAAACAATAAAATATAATAAATAATAACATATTATTAATAAAAGAAAACAAGATAAATTGCTTAAAAAAAAAAGAAAACCAAAAATGACTTTTCAAAGCCAAAAGAGAAAAAGTTACAAAAACATATCAATTTACCTTTAATTGTTAGTTTCCTTAAACTCATTCAACCACTACAAAGCCACAAACAAATAAATTCATATACATATATATCAGTGTTTTGTTACCTTTTTTCTTATTACTTTTTGGCACAACTCCACTTTGATGATACCCAGCCCTCCAGTCAGTCGCACGGCCGTATATCAGGCAATTTATCAATTTAATTTTGAAAAAAGAAAGAAGAGAAAAGAATTAAGACATTTGTTACGCCAAGATATCCTAATTTAAGGGTGCCTTAGCAGACACATTCATTTAAACACGCCACTACGCTTTTACAATACTTGTAGTTGTACGAATGAAAACGTTACCTTTTTTTATTTTGGTTCTACAAAACTATCAAAAATTTTTTATATAAACTTTAGTTTGAAAACAATTAAAATAACAGGAAAGAAAAGGAGAATAGAGACAGCGACAACCGATATGTATGCGGCTGGGTGTGCATTACATCTGAACCTATTTACGTATATAGAAATTTATGGATTGTTTTCCTCTTTTTTTTTCTTAATTTTCAATTTCAAGTACAAGAGCCAGACAAATGGCATTTTGGCTACAGCTTAATTAAAAATGACAATTGCATAGCCGCTTCGAATAAGGAGGGTATGGAGTGTAGGGAGATAAAGCAGCTAAGCAGCTAAGCAGCTGCTTAATTGCATAAGTTTAAGAATTTCAAGTAGAGTGCGAGCAATGAAGAAAAACACTTTAAAATTTGTATAAAACGTGGTCTTCTACTACTTATACTGGATATCAACACTTGATTAAAATAAAATGGATTTCTTTTTTGGGAAGAGATTCACATTCATGTGCTTTAGGATTGATCCTCTTTCCCAATGTTTTCTCTAGAAAAAAAAAAATTTTAGGTACTTGTATAGGAATTTATTCCCTTTTAAATGTTCTTAGCAATTACTTAATTGGTTTCATTTGAAAAATAGTTTTTTTTCTTCTTCAATATTCAATTTCTATAGATTTAGCAAAAGTTCTTTTCTACGCTATCATTCTCCGTTTATGGTCATTAGCGAAAGGCATGTTAGCTTTGTCGTGAAATTTGCAACGAAAAATATGATATGCTTGTCCTGCTTATGAAAGCAGCATAAAATAGTACAGAGGTTAGAATACTCTTGTGTTATATTAAGATAGGTTACTAATAGATTTTAAAACGCGAAAGCAGCACAATCAAAATAATTCACCTGAGGGTGTGAAACTTTGAAGATATTGGCTATCTGGACACGGCATTCGAGAGAAGGTTAAAAAAAAAAAAGGAAAGATGAAAGCACAATATTATACATATAACTGCGTAAGACTGAGGCACATGAAAAGTGAGTTGTTAAAGATGTTTCTTTGGTAACTGAAGACAGTTAATTGGCTGTTTTGTCTACCGAAAGAGGAGAAGAAAACAAAGACTATATGTCGAAATCAATAGATTTCCAAATTCGAAACAGTTACCTGCTTTTGTCAAGCGGCAAAGAAATTTATTGCTGTAACGTAGCAACATAGCTTGCTGTTCTACAGATGTAGGGAAAGAAGAAAGGAAAATCAATGTTAAGGTTCGCCTGCAGATTAAATTAGAAATGAGAGGAACATTTAAGCGTCACTGATAGCAGCAATCATGAGACGATGTACTATTGTGGAACCTTCATGTCCGGTCACTGGCCACCTTCGCAGAAGATATAACAACATAAAGTCTCGACATGCTATCCGAAAAAACCGTATTCTTACTTAACAAGATTCTAAATTTCGAATGACAAACATCAACTTTGGTACTTGTCTTTTTTGACGTGATCTAGAACGTTCTATTTTCTCTTCGCTTGATATAAGACGATCTTACACTGTCTTCATAACGGTCACTGTAGGTAGACTTTCAACAGTCACTTATAAAAAGCCGAATTAATTGCAGCGTCTTGGAAAGCTTGATGGAGCCAAACGTCAAAACGGCCCTTTGCCAGAAACACACAAAGATATATAGAAGATTTACGAGACTTTTCCTGATTCGCATGTTCGCTTCTTCTGCAAAAGTTGTCATTACTAAGAAGACCGCAAGTCACACAAAGCCAAAATATTCAGTTACAATGTATGTTACGCAATTTAAGTTTAGTGCACAACGTTAAAAATTACATAACAGTAATTGGATAATAGAACTTGTCTCTTTCTGGCGGCTTCCTCAAATAAGATCAATTAATACAAAACTTAGGCTGACTTCGATTTACTTGGTGTCAAACTCTAGTAAAGTAGGTGAAAAGCGGCAATCGGTGTCTTAGCAACAGATTGTTGAGTGTGAATTCCCTTCTTTTTTTCCGTGATAAGTCGCATATACCTCCTGCATAACAACCTTTTCGGTTTCTCTTCTCTCTTGATTGTGGTGAAATCTTTAGCGTTTTTTTTTTTGCGTATTGTAGGAATCTAAATTTCCAATGTTCGTCATAGACGACAATGTTTATCCATGATTCTTTTATTTGGCTCGAAAAATTCTCAATACACTTAATTAATTGCATCTGACATAGGTCATCATGTTTGATTTTGTTGTTGCTATTGACATCTATAATTATGTATATACGAGCTTTGAATGAAGCGAAACAAATTATTTCAAGTATGAAGTCTTTAAACGACCTAACTTGTAGATTATTTGCAAATGCATTGCTTTATAGTCTGTATTTTTTTTTTCTTCCAAAAAGGAACATTAGTGATGGGTACCAAACAGTTCGTTTTAAATCAATCATAAAATTTCTCTTTTATTGCCCATCTTCTCGTTTTAATGGATTTATTTTAGTTCTGCTGTGTAAGTGATTCTACTATTGATTTGAACTTTTTTTTTCAAAAATTGATTAATTTTTGTTTGCTTCTTCTCTTTAGATGTCTTTTCTTTGGTTCTTAAGTTTTTGTTATTGTAAAGCAAGTTACATCTTAAGGTCTGGACGTATATCATCGTTTATTGATGTGTTTATTCGTGTGCTGGTGTGTGTGCGCGACTGCTTGTCATTAAGTTTGGGTTGTTAAGACAAATATTTTTTTGACTTCTAAACAAGCTTAAGCTCAACATTCTCAAATAATTCGACAACATGATAATCATCATCATCATCATCATCATCATCATGTTTTAATCTGAAAACAAATTGATTGCTTTTCCTTGTTCCTGAATTTCACTAGTTTGTACTTATCTTCCATATTCCATAAACATTTTCAAAATCATTTAATAGGAAATTAAGTATTTGATAACGATTCTATTGGCTATCGTATCGATAGACTGGCTAACTCAATAAATATATTCAGATCGTTATCCTTCTTGTTGACTTAGTGGATTATATCTGTATTTATATAAAAATATGAAATTGTCCTTCTTCTCCTTTTTCTTTTCCTTCATTTCTTTCCATCTTTTATGTTAGGGAACGGAGTTAAACCAGCTTAACGCATATCTTCTCGTTTGATATCTGATACAGTACACATTGATAACTGGTACAGTACATAAGAGAGGAGAATTCTCGTTAAGTTTGTAAATATATTTTAATCTTTAAATGTCAACATAAGACTTAGGAAATGTCTCTCTTTTAAGTTAAAACTCGAAGAACAGCAATCCTTTCTTCTTATCGTAATTCAAATTGAAGCCAAACGCTTCATCTATACTTTGCCTAAGATTTTAAGCCAAATGTTGTTGAAAATTTCAAATAAATTGTTTTCTTTCATTGCCTTCTTTAGTTCTGATTTGTGTATTCATACCATCAGCGAACAAACACATCAAACATATGTTGAATTTAAGTTCAAAAAACTTGATATAAACGCTGCTTGTCTGTCGTACACAATTTATCAGCGAGATTGTGTAACTCTATAAATCGGCAACAACAACAACAACAGCAACAACAACAATGACTATAACAAAGAAAAGTAAATACTCATTTAACATTTGCCAGAGGCTTGTTTGTTATGTTATGTTATGTTAGACGCAGGGTTAGTTTTTCTAATGAATAAAAAAAAAAAGCGAAAAAAACTCGAAACTATAGAGAAACGTTTAACTTCTTGGTATTAGAGTAAAAAGGAAAAGGTTCATGGGGAGGGTTTTTTTGTTCAAACACTCTTGCTGGGAAAAGCAAATAAACGAAAGTGAATGAAATAAATTAAACGAATTAAGCAAATCAACGGTTACAAAAATAAAAACAAAAAGCGTTATTGCACTTTAGGTTTCTTTTCGGGAAAAATAAATTATCAGAATACTAATGAGTACAAGGTCTGATGTCATAAAACTATTATCCTGGTGGGCCCTAACGACAGCACGAATTCCGTTTTTAATTTTTACTTTTTCTATAGTAATTGAAGGCTTAATTTATGCACATAAGCTTTAAGGAGTAATGTTTCAATTTACCTCTCTCTACGCGAAGAAGTTCCAGTACTTTATCAGCGATGACCATGACACGATTTCTATTATTGCTGCACTTACTATGTGGAGGTTACGCATTGCACTTCTATTCATTTCCAAGGATGGTATAAAGAATTTTAGCATATTTTCCTTTTACAGCTGCAAGGGAACAGCTGTTACGTTTCAATTCATCGCCTTAATGTTAAAAGGGATTTAAATGAAATATGTGTAAAATTTGCAATTTTTCTTCGCTGGTCTTTGATGAAATCGTGTCTATCGAAATGAAAGATGGTGAAGAAAAAAAATAAACAATAAGAATGTTTGTTAACTGGGTACACGAAATTCGTAAAAACTTTGTCGTCATGCTGATATCGAAGAGAGCAACAGTGTTAGTCAAGTTCCTGCGAAGTGTACACGACGTAAATTTTTGAAGTTTAAACAGACCGATTTCTGTATCAATCAATTTTTAATGTTGCGTGGATTGTGACTCTGCTTAATTCGACGGATAGAGCTGCTGCTGCTCGTGAACGATGATCAACAATGGGTGCGTAACTGTATTAAAAATATAAATAACGTTTGTACAGATTTGATGAACAATGAAACTCGACAACAAAGCTAGATGAATGTTGGTGGTGCTCCTATTTGATGGTATTAGTTGACAATAGTATAGAGTTAGGATTTGCTCAAACAACGAAACCAACATGCTGTAGGAACTGAAACCAAAAAACAACATGCTCACCATCATCTTAACGTAGCAAACATAGTTAAGAAGTGTTAGCTGCACGGAGAAAGGGAACATCAGTGTTTTGAATCAATGACTGAAGTTCGAGCATAGCTTCGCTCCTTATAGCGATACACAAAAATTGGTAATTTTACAGTTAGCATCGAAAACTCTTTGAAATCTAGCTGAAAAGTAGTTATTCATAATCCCAACAATAACTACATTTTTAAAGCTTTTACTTCGTCAGCTCAAAAACGAGAGACAACATGTTTTTGTCGATCCCAGAGAACTCTCCGAATATTTCAGTCCCTAAGATACGATTATCTGTAAATTTCTATAAAAAGGTCTCAAATTAAAGAGACCTAAGGAGGCAGACCACTATAACAGTTTAAAAAGAGAGTTTTTTTGTCGAAGTGGTTTCAGTAGAAAAAAAGGTAATGGAATAGCAATATTTCAGATGGTTATTAAGACTGTCATAAGCAAATTATTTTAGAAATATGTTAGGTGTTTGCGTTAACTTTGGTAGGCGACTTCTGCTGGTAAACGTTATAAAGAAAAGGGAGATACCGGTATACATAACGATTGAATTCGATCATTTTGCACCTTTCTCTACACAAAATAACAGTTCTGAATACAATATCTTTCATTTATTCAGAGTATTCCGACGCTAACTATGTAGCGCTCAAAATTGCATTTTCGACCTTGATTACTTTTGTTGTTTAATTTGAAGCAATCTGCTGGCGAAGACCACCAAACCCGCTCAGCAGCTTATGGTTATGTTAGTCCATCGAAATCCAATTGTCAATTTCGCTTTCAACGATTTAAAAGTGGTGATTTTCAGCGGTGTGAACGACAAAAAACAGCCTGTAGGACCACAAATGCTCCAAAACAATTAATGGCTAGTCTTATCAGACGAAAATCTATCTTAAACTCTAAAAGAAGTTTCGTAAAATTGATTGATTTTGCACAATTTTAGCAATTGATGAATCAATTGTTTCTAGACGTTTACATGCGATGGGAACAGTCCAAAAGGGGCAAAAATGGCTAGCTCGGAAATTGACTGACTACTTCGGCCCACCCTCATTTTATTTATGCATTAATAATCCCCACTCTTAAATCTTAATGTATATTGGTGATTTGAAATTGTTTTCTTCCTTCTCCTTGGCATCGCAATCATATCAGTTTCAAATTGACTTAAATTATTTTTTTTAAATGGTCCTCGCTAAATTTTATGAAATTAAATCTAAAAAAATACAACTTTCTTTCTCAGAGAGGAAGTCATTCAATACTGATTATTTCGCTGATTCACACAAGTTGGAATACCGTATATCGACTTTGGGGCTCTATTCGACCAAAGATTATGTTTTAATTTGCACGTTGGGCTCTATTTAAGTAAAGCTAGTAAAGGTTTCATTCAAAGGTGGTCCGAAGAACTTAACGATCCTTATATTACAAAAAGGCTGTACATGTGCTTACTTAGATCACCACTTGAGAATGCTTCTGTTGTGTAGTCTCCTTCCTGTAGGGTTATGTAGATTTGATTGAATCCGTTCAAATGCAATTCTTCCTCTTTGCCCTTGAGAATTTGGTTGGGATTAGTTTGTCCTTCTTCCTCCTTATGCAAATAGGTTACTCTTGTTATCCTTACCGTAACTTGAGAAACATAGATATATTCTTAATTAGGTTAATTAACGATACTGTCGATTCGCCCATATTACCTGGTAAGATAAGCTTTAATGTGCATAAACGCTTCTCTAGGCGCTCAATTTTCATGAAGATTAGCCAATGTAAATATAGGTATGAGTTGTTTAACCCGTTCAGAATTGGTTACTGAAACCTAAATGATCTCAATCACTTAATCTCAATATCGGCATCTTAAAGTCTCTCAAAACAACTACGCCTAATACGCGTGATTTGCCTATGTCGTATCTAAACTAACTTGCAATCTTAACATCTTACCATGATTCGGAAGTTAACTTGCGTTGTTTACCTTTATTGGTTGCCTAGCTTTTGCATGTTTGCAATGGCTTTGGGGTTCGCTTGGAACTTCGATCTGCACTGGTTGTGTAATTGTTTTTTTGCTTTTTTCGTTTCCTATTTATTTATACATGAATTATTATTTAATTAAAAGAGCTTAAAAAAGCTTGTCTGTCCGTCCGCCATCTGACATCTGTCCATTGATTATTGTGTTTAAGCTACAGGTCGCAATTTTGGAGATATTTTAATAAAATTTGGTCTATTGATACGTGCCGACCCAAGGACGGGGACTATCAAAAACGAATCGAATCGGCCTACTTTTTCGACCACACCACACGTAACGTGCTATTTTGAAAAGTCATTATATGGAAACAAAGTGCAATTTTCAAA
This sequence comes from Glossina fuscipes, assembly GCF_014805625.2. Lineage (NCBI taxonomy): Eukaryota > Metazoa > Arthropoda > Insecta > Diptera > Glossinidae > Glossina > Glossina fuscipes. The sequence continues at coordinate 1,293,290 of NW_023998454.1, read as the reverse complement.
ATATCTCAACAAAAGCCGTTGAGTTATAGTATGCCGGTATTCTAGGTAGGTGCGGTCTGGGACAATTTTTTGAACACTTATCCATATAACCGTTCCTACGAAAACTGTATTTCGCTGTGCTAAACAGGTGTTCTTTTCAATATTTCATGGTGAAAATTGGTTCATAATAGTAAATTGAAAAAAGAAGTCAACATTACCGAACCCCACACCATAGAAGATGTCTCATCAATACTAAACTCTTCAGAAAAAGATTTAATTTTTAATACTTTCGACGAAAATTGGTCCACAGTAGCAAAAAAACCAACACAATTAACAGTAAAAAACTTGGATCACGTAGGTCTATTTACTGGCATATACAGAGGTAATCATGAAAAACAAGCCGTATAGGGATAAAAAGTCTAATTTCTAACGGAAAAATAATAAAATTTATGTTTAGAAAATTAAGTCTTCTAAATATTGATTACGTCATGTTATATTGCTTCAAATGTTAGGGCATCTTCCAAAATGCGAACTTTCATGTTGACCACAAGGATAGATGACAAACGGATGGACAGTCGCATGGACAAGGAAAACGAGAAGAAGCACTTTTAAATGCTTTGAGATATACCATAAGTTTGCACAAAGTTAATATGCTCTTGTATCGCGAATGTTGTAGGGAATAAAAATTCCGATTCAACACCATTCTCAAAATCATATGGTTCGAAAATACCGCACTTAAAACTTCGACTGAGAAAGATGTAAAAAAGAAACTGTTACTTACATCGTAAGATAATCGTCAATATTGTTTGGTGGTAATGAAAGTCGGGGGCTTTTCTTAAGACAATCGTTGCTGGCTTGCAGGAAGCTTTATTTAACAGGTCTTTGTTTAAACTATGGTTTTTGTTTAAACTACGAGTTATGGGTTTAAAAATTAAGAAAAATTTTTGCTCGAAGATTTATTATCGATCTTAACCTTAAGTAATGTTATTTTACATCCTATGACAGAGAAATTATTAAATAATCTTCATTTTCCTTTTCTCTTCCAGATTACCAAATATGAAGAATGTTCGATATTTGCCGACAATGCCAAGCAAACGAAATCAAAAGAAAAAAGCGTTTGGAAAGAAAATTCAAATACTGTTTCAAATAATTTTTTAAGCAATTTAATTTGAAATCGTTTATTTTTTGGTTTTTTTTTTTTTTGCTTCGCTTAACCTTTACTTTGCTTTATAAGCAAATTTTTGTTTTAAAGTTTTATACTCAACGTTTAAAAGATCGAAAAAATTAAACAAATGTGGAAAATGTTTGACGATATGATAGAATGTAATGAGTGTGGAGGTCCTTTGGGACCACCTCCGAAATTTACGATACCACCACCACCAAGGCCGCCTGCCATATCGGATTATACACCGTCGAACGCTCATAATTGCAACGAAGAAGAAATGGCTTTGAAAGCGCAACAAGCCTGGGACAACGATATGTGCGAAGCTATACCGGTAAGCGTATAAATGCGTATATCTTTGAGGGTTGTTTTCTCTGCTTTATTAGGTTATAAAAGCAAAAAAAAAAAAAAATAACACACTAGGCAACTAAAGGGGTGTTGTTTTAATATTACCTTAGGGGCTTTTATTGTAAGTGTAAAAACTACTACTTTTCATTAGTTTTATTGTTCAAAGAAATTGTTATGAAAATTATGAATTGGGTAGTATTCATACTTAAGTGTATACTATACACACAGGCGTTTACTTTCATCGGTAACTTTCACATCTGTTGTCATATTTTAGCTAATGTCAACTGTCATAATTTTTCTTTCGTTTTTCTTTTTTTTCCTTTTTTTCTTTTTTTGCGTTTTTATAGTCAAAATTATTGATGAATTGAGTTTTTCTTATAAAAGTTTATTGATGTAACTGTCATTATGATTTAATAGAATTTGAAAAATTAACTTAAAAACTTCTTTAAATTACACGAAGTGTAATGGAAAGGTAAATAAATATATGCTATGACATCTGTCAATTTAATGCTGTTGTCATTTGTCATAATAATTTTTTGTGAAAAAAACAACTTTTCTTAGCTCAGACGTCAAAAACTTTTTCTCTAACAAACAATTGGGAAAAAACTTTTGATCAATAGCCAAATGAACATAGATTTACTATAGCAATAATAAGCAATATGAAGAAAAGGAAGAAGAAAAAGGAGTGTAAGATGAAAAGCAAAAAGGCGACTGTCAACAGCTGTTACTGTCAATATAAAAAATAAGGCAACAAATTGCTAAAACTCAGCAATGATTTTTTGCTTTTGGTAAACACTAAAGAAATTCTTTAGGAGACAAGTGAAGAATGTTTGTGCGCTCTCTTGTTAATTGTACGAAAGTCTGTTGTTCGATCAAAATAAATTCTATAAGAAATTTTTAAACTGCTTTCCTATTCTCATATTCAGATTTTTTTGTTAACTTTTCACTAATGTGTTGGGTAATGCATGCGAATCAAAGGAGTATTTCTACCTCTTGTCGGTAGACATCAAATAAGACAATACATATGTTCGCTTAGAGAGGGCTCATGGAAGTATGTAAATACCATTGACATCCCTAACTCGAGGTTTACGTAAGTTTTGCATGCAACTATTTTTATGAAATTCAGTCCATTTGGCGGGTGAACTTTGTGAATAGTGACAGTTGCAAAGCTGAAGACAGCAAGCTGAAATTTTTTGAAAATTTTTAGGCATAACTTTTGGCTCCGAGTATGTTTTTCTGAAACATTGCTACCCAAATGTTCGCTTGCACATTCGTTGCAAAAATAATCCCGATCAATTAGCAGTGCGTCCACACTTAATAACAAGATTCTAATAACAAGATTCCAATTTCAAACAATCCACCCGAAAAGCTAAACCTCGATGAATAAATATACTGAGTCAACATTAACATAATTAATATCGAAAATTTTCTTCATTAGAAATCATTCCGGTCATTAAGAGCTTCAGCTATTGCATCCAATTTGAAATCTTTTAGATCAATATTTAGTTTGCTACTTCCTCAACAACTTTTCGAGTAATATAGAATTTTTCGATCACTTTTTAGGCTATTTTAGTTTGTCTTAGCTCGGCTCACCCTATTCCAGCTTACTTTTGCTTTTCTTTTCTTTTCTCTCCTTCTCTGAATCCGAAATCTTAAAGACAATTGTACTTATTTATTAATAGGCCTAATGGTTGACTGTCCGCTTTTCATGTTGATTTTCTTACGAAGAGACAGTAGTCGAAAAAATTTTCATCAAAAACTCGAGCACTGGTCAGAAAATTAGAAAGTCAAGGAAGGAACCGAGTTGAAACAGGATTTGATACTTTAATATGATAAGCGGTTAAGCAAAGGTACTGCTGAGCAGCTCACTTAATAGCATCACGAATATGTGAGTGTGTGCAAAAACGCTAACGACACCGCCAACTATAAACTAACCTTAAGACGAGAAAAGTGCTGTAAAGAAGCAAACGCAAAAAAAACAATAATGTTGACCAAGTTGGGAGATTTTTTTAAGCAATGTTTACAGATGAAAAAAATTGAGCTTTATTAATAATCGACTCGGGTTATATGCGAACTTGTGCCTTCTTTAAATAAACTTTTTTATCGGAACAAGGAAGTCCAGATTTATGTTTACACGGCAGAGTGCCTCAAATCGTTATTGTATCGAAAAAATACAATTAAAGGAAAAAAGATTAATATTTACTTTTGCTTTACAGTCTTACATATTCTTTAAATATTCTTTTACCACAAAATATGATATTTGTTTTCTTTTTTCTTTTATTCGGTTCGAATTGCATTTCTTGTAAATGCTCACATGCCTGCATTATTACAATTGCATGTACGAGTTTATGTGTTCTTCTGAATACATACATCATCCCGACTATGATATTTTCCACACGACAGATATTTTTACACACACGTCTTAGCATTTGAAATACATATTTCTGCACATACATACTCATGCATACTCATATGCCTTCCTCACTTAAAGATGTGCTCTACAGTTTAGCATTATTTCCAAGAAACTTTTTTTATTTTTTTCTATTTCGATTGCAAAGTAAAAGTAAAAAAAAAAATAGCTAAGAAATCCTATAACAAATAAACGCAAAAATGTGAATCGAATTGTGTATCTATGTGTGAGCGTAGCAGAAGAACGAAAATGACGTGACAATAGCAAATTGAATATAAATTTTTTTTCGTCTTCTCTTCGAAGAAGAATTTTCTATCAGAGACGATGTAAGACGAAGAATAAAAAAGATAAATTTTGATATGTCTCCCTTTCAAAAACAGATTAAAGTTTTTAAGTTAGAATATTAAAGCTTTAAAAGCATTTTCCCTGAAAATAAAATTTTTAGATGAGAGACAAACAAGTTTTCAAAAACTTAGGAGAAGAGCGTATATATATGAGATAACGAGATAACTTTCTCGCAGTGAATCAGACAGACTCAAAGGGCTAACCTCGAAAAGTGAAAAAAATTAAAACTTTATGACTTGTAACTCTGTGTGGTCGTAGGCGATTTTCTCCATAAAATAAATTCAGAAAATTTCAGCCTTCTTTCTTGTATAATTTATGAATAATTAGCAAATTAGAGTTGCTTTCAGTTTTTGCTTTACTGTAGGCGAGCCCCTAGCGATTTCTTGACCGGTATCTCAATTCTTGCGACTAGGGACAACGACATACATCACCCAGACACACTGACTTTACTTGTCAAAGATTCTATTACTTTTGTCATAGCAAACCACAAATTAGACTTTGTCGCCACAAAAAGGCTTACTTTCATCAGAGGCCCGTTAAAAGACGGTGTCAAAGATAGACCTATATAATCCACACTCTCTATGGTTGATTTACTGAGGACAAATTTTCATCATAAATGACTAAATAATAAACTTTTTGGTATATAAAGGCTAGTTTTTATGAGGTTTGGATGCAGAAGATAAACCTACGTAGTCCGAGTTAATTTTCATGTCAAATTATTATTATGAACGAACGTCCATCAAAAAATATTGAAATTTGCGCCTTTTTACAATGTAAAAACTCAGTTTCCGTAGAAGCGGCTTCAGAGCTAGGAGTTCAAACAATTACCCTACCCGATCCAAAGTTTTTTCACCATTTAATATGGAATTCCGAAATATTTCAAAAAAAATTCCTTAAACATTCTTATTCTAAATTTTAATCAGGTGCGAGTTTTATGCGGCCACCTTAGATGTTAACCAACAAAGACGTCTCTCATAGCGAAAACAGTTTCTTGCTTTTAGTGTTCTTTCCCTTTTCTTTACATTGACTTCGTTAGCAGTTATCTTAGCTTTACCTTTATATTCTGGTTATTTAGCATATTTTCTCTTTTAATATTAAATATTAAGACAACTTGTGAAGAAGCACTTGCAGAAAAATGTACAAGGAAAAGAAAAAACAATTCACTTCATTTACGGCACTTAATTTTCTCAGTTTCTCTGGAGCGGTTTAAATTTTCCTTTGCTTGATTATGAAATGAAATAAAACAAAACTACAACCGCACAATAAATATATTTTGCACATTTATCCTAGTTGTCCTACTACGTCTGACTGCCGCACTTTTTATTTGACCAGCAACTAAACCCTGTTTAAGTGAAAGGCCAAAGAGAACAAAAACTAAGCAAAATTTTTTCCGAGAGTTATAAACATAAAAACTTGATTGTAGCATAAAGAAACACATCTACATTTAATAACTTTAAAAGAAGAAAAAAAAAAAAAAAGAAGAAGAAGAAGAAAAAAAAAAGTAATAAACTGTAAGTTTTCCGGAATAGTAAGAGAACCTAAAACTTCCCTAACAAATGCAAAATTAATAACAATTTCTGAAAGAAACGCAGAGAACAATAAAACAAGCATAAATAAATAAACAAATTTCAGAAAATTATTTTACTCGGCTGTATTTCATGCTTAAAGTTTTTCAGTTACTACAAAAGATATCAACTCGTTTAAACGGTTTGCCAAGACCGCCATCTTAAAAAACCAGCAAATTAATAAATGTAAAATATTTATTTCAGATAATAATAAATTTTATTAACTCTATGACAGTTTTGCACAAACGAAAGCTAGTTAGGTGATTTGGATGGACGCTTTTTTGATTCGCTGCCTACAAGAATCAAGGTAACGTCGCAAAACGAATGACAAGCAGCGAGCGAGAATATAGGCGAAAAGCGCATTAATCACTCTTGGGGAGATAACAAAATAGTGGGAAAACTGTTGTCGAGGAAATGAGTCGGGCCGTTATACTCAAGGAGGAAACATAGTTATCAGGAAGTACCTACTAATGTGTGGTAGAGGAAAGGACGTAATGATCGGGCAGTAGCTAGAACGATATTTTTATATTCGAAACATGTTCAGAGATTACACTCGAGGTGCCAAATCGATTGTTGGTGCTTTAATAAGATATCCTAAAGGCAGCTGTTAAGGTGAAAAGACGCGAGAAGAAGACGTAATAGTCGAAAAATAAGCATTTAAGGCGGGAAGTCTATTAGCATTGCCCGAGAAAGTAGGGCAACTATCGAAAAGTAGTCGTAGGGCACGAAATGATGTAACTGTTATCGAACTTGTAGCCTAGATGAGAACTCGCGTAAATATTCTCCAAGAGCTTACATAGTCCGCATTAATACCCGAGTTAATAAGCACCAAACCTGTGTTTACGCCTTCAAATCCCTGACCGATTAAGCATACGTCCGTGCCACTCTCTATCTCTTTCTCTTCCGTTCTCCTGGATGATTGCCCATATCAAAAAAAAAAAAGTACACGAGATGGATGCATGATTAAAAGGTCAAACCTTCGTAGTTGTGGTAAGAAATTGAGTATTTATCCTTGACGAGTCTGCTTCATGCGAACCGGCTTGAGAAGGCAAGTTTTCACAGCCTCGAGGTAAAATAGTAATTGAAAAGCTTTTCTTCAAGAAAAATAATCGAATTGTCGGGTCAAAATGGTAACAAGCCCCCGGGATAGGGCGAAATAATTGGCAGGTTCAGTTGGCAGAGCCGCTAACATCAAATTAGTAAAGAATAGAGCACAGCAAGTACAGTTAATGAGCGCACCTGTAAAGGAATATATGTACTAAACATAATGGTTATAAAACTTGGATAAAGTGCTTACAGTTCATAAAAAAGAAAGAAAAAAAAAATGTTGTAACGGTATGTTTGTCAGTTTTGATATTTTTCATTAGCTTTCGATTTGCTAATTTTGTCTTTCAATAAAAACTCTTCTTCAATCACTTTAGCGAGACCGCGGCATGCTCTTATAAAGCTAACATATAAATTTAGACTTGTGTTAGTCGTACCTAGTGACAATTTTCTAGGGAAAAAAATTTCTAAAAAATTTTATAACGCGTGTCATAAATCAAATCAAGTTAAATTAAGTATAAAATGAAGAAAAATGAAGGATTGCTTCTCTTCAGTAGAAAATGACACCACCAGGTTTGATTTGTATAACAAATCCGTTGGGAACAATTTTATTAAGTTTCAGTAATATTTATACTTTATTGTTTTCCTATTGATATGATATCGGCAATAATGCTTGTTAAACAATAATATCATAGAGTGCTACGTAAATGACAATTTATTATTTATTAGTTTTGAACAGTGGTCCAGTACGGCATAATATAGATAACGCATAACATTTCTTATGTAAATAAGCCTAAGGAAGAAACTAAGTACGCTATGCGTATGTGATAAAATAAAGCTGATATCTGTTGATTAGATAAAAATAAATCAATAAAAATTTGTGACTGTTTTCCGCTCTGCTAGTTATTTAGTTACGCAATGGTCGTAAATCATTTAAGAATAAATGGAATAGTTAGCAGCTGACAAGAATTACAAGATGTTGCGGATAAGGAGAGAGTGCGAACTACAAAGGCGAATACAAAGAACTTGTAACTTCTTAGTGTATCGCATGGGCATTCAAAATAATCAACATAAGCATTGACTTTTACCATATCGTACTTAGAATTATGAAGCGTTCCAGCAAGACAATGAATTTGTTTACCTTAGTTGCTTTCTATAGCTTGGTTGTCGGTGATTTCATTTAGCAAATTGTACCTAAGAGTTTGCTTCTCAGCAATTCATTTCGATGATTTCAAAGGCGCTTTCTAAAAAGGGAGAACTGTGGTCGCTCAATCCTTCGATGTAAATTTCTTCTTCTTCATTTATGTCAGTAAGAAAGCGATTAAATCTGGGAAACAGTAGGAGACCAGGAGGTGTATGCTATGTCCCACTTTTATTAAATTTTTTTTATTTATTTAATTTATTAAAAAAGTGATTAATTGTTAAAAAAAAACTGTAAATATGATGAACGACTTTCAAAATCTAGACCAAAGATAAGCTTAGAGTAACGACATACAATCAAGCACGTATGCCGCACAGATTGCCGTTTGTCAATGTTCTGCTTTACAAATGAAAATCAAATCGCGTCAGAGACAACGGGGTATGCTCTCTATTAAATAGCTGCCAATGATTTTTTGATTACGTGCATTAATCAAACGAAATTAAACGATTTTATTTTTGGTGACTTGTTAAAAGGTTGTTGTTCGTAGAATGTACCCAATACTAAAAGTATATTAGATTTATCGAAGGTTTTGAAACTTCAAACAGCAAACATAGAGAGCTCGAGAAAGTCTCAAGCCTTCGAATTAGTACACATGAATAATATATTTATATGAAACTATGAACATACGAGGAGGAAGATACACAAAATTTTTAAACTAAAAAGAATGGACCATCAAATAGCATTCAATTGCTATTTTGAAGTTCAGTAAACGCTCGCAACATTTCTTCTCCACGCAATCTATTGAAACTAAGAAGATATTGCAGGCGACTAACGCCCTTAAAAGAGAAAAGCGAATTTAAATCCATTTCTAGTAGATTCGAATTCGTTTTTTTCTATTAATAAAATGCCGGCCGTATATTTATTACAAATATCTATTCCTGCGTGAAACATAAAAAGCAGGCAGGTTGTAACGATTAACAAGGACGAGTGAATCCAAGTGGAAAGACGTTTCGTATAAGCTAACGAAATTCAAATCTTTCTTTCCCGGGTTATGTTTAATAATTTTTTGAAGTTGAGTGTGTTAGCAAAAAAGGCTGTAGAAGAATACTTTAAGATCAACATTATTTTTTGTTTTGCCGTATTCATTGGCTCCCTCCTCGCCTTCCTCCGTGCCGCCCACACAAGTCGGGAGAAGTGTGGGGAAAGTCAAAGAACCATATATTGATCTTAACTATTTAACACAGTACCGTTAGGGTTTTTAAAAAGCTCGGTTAGTGTCTTTGTTAGTTAAATTCGAATTTATCTTCACATCCTCCTCGAAAGATGGAAGTGACGGGTAAGAGAGGGTTGAGCCACAGCCCTGGCGTAATTGCCTTGCCTTTTTTTTTATTTTAATATAAGCATTTTCGGCTAATTTTAATGCAGCCATATTCAGATTCTTTGCCTATTGTTCACACTTAGTTTTCACCCAAACCCCAAACGTCTGGCAGATTTTAGCGGCACTTGTTGAATGGCCCACCAGGGAAATAGCGAAATGGTATGTACGCAACGATCTATTTATGGAAAATCGATGCCATGATATTTTTCTATTCACCGTTACACAGTAGTAAACAAAATAGGCTAGATTTACGGTTTTGTTTTGTTTATTGCATGCAATCCCACCAATAGCATGATTATATTTACGTTGGTTAGAAAATAGATTTAAGCAGCACTGTGTGGAAAGCTTCCGTCTCAAACTCTATGATTTATTTGTTATGTTTAATACCAAGTGTATTTTAAAAAACGTTTAGATCTCCATCTATCGTACATGTATATGGTCGGTAAGTTTTGAAAACAGCACCAGCACACTTCAGCATAAAATTATTTCGCTGCTGACCTCTAGGGTTAGGAATATCTTTAAAGATCAAAAATAATTTCTCTTTAGTTTTAAAAAACTATTCATAGATGAAACTATTCATGAAGCTTTGACTACCATTCACTTGTTTATGATAGTTCACAGGATATTTAAAAATTATGTTTTTTTGCTTGGTTTTAATTTTAGTTATTTATTTATTTTTTTTATGAAGACATTTGAGTTTTTATTAATTTTGTTTATTATATGTCTTTTCAGATACTCGATGCTAGTCTTTACAGCAGTCAATCACTGCAAACATCAGCGATGATAGCTGTATTCTCTTTACTATTAATTTTGGTTGTATTGATCTCATCACTGTTCGTGTGGAAGTAAGTACACATTCATCATATTTTATTTATACACAAATTTATGTTGATATCACATAACTGTCATAATATGTGAACAGACCACAAAACATCTGCTTTTTCCAGTTTCTTTTTTATTATAATATATTTTTTTAAGTAAACAAAATATTGAAGAAGGAAACAAGCTTTTTACGACTGCAAAAGCACAAAAAAAAAAAAAAAATTGTTTCAGTTCATGTTAAACAAATAATGCCGTAGACATTTCATGGTAAATGCGAAGGGAATTCAAACAACATTTAAATTACATACGTTATATGTATCGATTTTTGTTCAGGTGCTTTTTCTTTAAAATCCCTCAAAACACAATGGTCTCTGCAGACCTAAATAATTCTTTATTCATGTTTCAAATATTTGCAAAGCTCTTCTTGTTTAGTGTAACATTTACTCAATACGATTCTCAACAAGAATAAGAGCAGTGAACTATGCCTCCCACCGCCAACCAACCATGTGTAAGTCAAAAGTTATGTTGTAAAAATTCCATAGACTTTTAAAATTCCCTACCTGTGATCGAGTTTTTGGTTTGAATTATTTTATGGTCTCGAATGTTCACTTAGGTAAGGATCTTCTCTTTGAATCTAAGAGCGAAATCAATTTAGTAGAACTGTGTACTTTAACGTCTTCGTCTATGATCCCCAAAGGTAACAAAAATACGCTTTTGTAGAACTGACAAAGTAATAACTTCTCCAATATCTTCTCCGACACAGAAAGTGGTGCTCCTAAAAGAGGTAACTGGAATAGTTGCGTTACGAAGGTAAACAAAACAGTTTGTATCTTCTTTTGTTCTACATGTCGCGGTATTGAAAAGTTGTCACATACACAATAGCGGTCAGGAAAAATTATAAGTAGAGAAGGGGAAAAAAGGGAGTGATAGTTGTGCACGTTAAACCTGAAAACGTGAAAATCTGTCTCTGATGTTTAAGATCTAATAAGTACCTTAATGCGATAGGCCGTCGAAACATTTGAATATAAGTACATAAGGTTATAGTAAGTCGCTAGTAAGCTTGCTGAATAATTGGAAAACTGTATTTGGTGAGGCATCTCCTAAGTGATTTTATTTTCTCAAACTCTTGTACGTAGAAAGCAAATATGTGGTTTTTAAGACTACCTTGGTCGTATAAGCGTCAACAAGTCCAAGCTGCATTTTTTAATGCAAAGAAAGCAATAATTTGCGTGTCTACCTCGGTACCGTTCACAAAAATGTTTTTAACACTTAATCTTTCAAACTTCAGAAGAGCAGAGAATGGTAAGAGGAATGAATGAAGTGGATGTTTAAGCAGCGACTGAGCTGTACAAAGTTTAGAGCCTTTAGAGCTTTTCGCTGTGAGAACAAAATTGTGGGCAGCCAATACTTTAGGTAATACTTTAAATTAAAATATCACTCAGGTAATTGCTATTCGTGAAATGTATAAAAACATATTTTTGCTAAAATATTAAAAAATACTAAAATTCCTCACTCCTGTGCGTGTAATAGTCCGTCTGATTTCTATGCTGTATGGCGTCCAAGTTTTCCGAATAAACGCAATGCTGATGGTTTTTATCTCTCAAATGTATTACAATATTTTCTTCCGGTACTAAATATTTAGTGCAAGGACATCGGGGTAAGCACCGTTTTAATGTTCGACTACCGTTCTAATATTCGACCACAGCAAGGGATGACAAATGCAAGCTGCAAGCGAGGAAACTATTGAATTTGGAATTATGTGAGAGTATGAAATTTGAATTATGTTATTGATTGACTATCGCTGCGTATTGTTAATATATCGCTCTTATTTAAATTTTTTTAAAAGTAAATAAAATAAAATATTACAGTGTTTAAGAATAGGTTGAACTCAAACAAAAATCACACACTCTCTCTCGCTTTCAACAATAATTTTTCTCTATATGCATAGTAAAAACTCTCACGTTTTTTACTATACGCCTGTAAACCCACCGTAATCATATAACATGAATTTAATGGAATTTATTCCAAAAAAATACATATATATATATATATATATATATATATGTATATATATGTATATATGTGTATGCACATATATATCATGAAGTTATGGCCTAGTTTTCGGTGCTTAAACTTTAACATTGTTCAGATTTTAAAAAATTACATGCATTTTAAATACATTTTTTGCATTATCTTTTTTTCTCACCTCTCGCTAGAAAATGTATGTTAAATTAATTACGGCGTTTGTAGTCGTCAAAGTGTGTAAACCTAAAGGCATTCATCGGAAACTCTTAATGGTATGCGTATATATTGAATTATTATTATCATTTTAATCTTTACATGTAATGTGGCGGTTACATTATCCTTTCCTCGCACGCGCTTAAACTCCTCTAGCTATTGATTTGTACAGCCGTATGTTCGTTCCTCTTCGTATGTATTCTCCTAAGCATTAGTTTGCTAATCAGCTCGTCATCGTTCCGTTTTCGGTGAACGCTTGAGTACTCATATTTTGATTTTTCTTCACCGATCCATTTTACTGTTCTCCCTGGCATTTGTTCGTTCTGTCACTTGCTGTTTGGGAGTTCCAAGAATTGTATAAAAACCTGAATTAACCTACTTTGAATTGCTTCTCTTTGCAATGCTTTTATAATCGGATCGCTAATCTTCTTTCCCTTGATATTATAACATGTCGCCACGTTTACTGTTATTTTTTTCAACTTTAAATTTATCGAAATTTGTTCATCATGGAATGTTTGCTGGTTACTCAAAGTCTCCTCATTCAGCTGAGGTAACTTTGCATAGATTAGGCTTTGCATCCCAATCCAAGTTTCGATTACCATAAAATGTAATATTAGCAACACGCGAATCTGCAGGGAATTAGATCAGCCAATTGAAGTTGTAGGTATAACGTTGCTGATAAAATGTTATTGATAAGGAACATTTTTCTAAAATCAGTTTTCGGATATCTTCCTCGAAATTACAATCAGACAAAGGATGAGAAGAACGAATTATTGAAAATATAGTGCGATGAAGAAAGCTGTCATCTCCATTATCTTTAATTGTTTTTGTTTGCTGCTGCTCAATAAACGCATGGAAAATATTGCATGTTCGCAACTTTTTATGCAAATATAATGAAATGTTCTATGGACACAACCTAGTTTCTAGTAATATTTGAATTTGAATTTCATTGTTTATTTTTTCTGTGAATCGTAATAAAAAATTTATTATTAAGTTTTAAAAGATTAATTCCAATTTTTTTATTTATTTTTCATGATAACCGCAGGTCTGTTTTTTCTTTTTTTGGGATTAAAACGAAAAAAAATAAAAATACAATGGCTTTATATGACTTTACGTGACTTTGCGGTATGATTTTCATGTTGTATGCACATATTACACATAATATATTATATATGTATATTGCAATAAATTTTTAAAATTTTTCAAACAACATTTAATGTAACTGTAGGTTCTCTACTTTTGCAAAAAAGGAAAACAATCCTAAACAAACATTTATTATTTAAAAAAACAAGAAAGATACTTTGTACCAGCTTTCGACCGAATTTTGGATATCCGTCACAAAGATTATGGCTACGAGTATGGCTACTAGTCCGGAATAAATGTGAGATCGTATCTATTGTCATGTTCAATTTGTCCCATATGATTTTAAATAAGGAAAGCCATTAACAACTATTTTATAGCAAAGGTCGAGAAAACGAGACCGTTTCAATTTATATAGACACTTAAAGTATATTACAAAATATGAAGTAATCTAAGGTGTTTTCATGCGGACATCCGGAAATCTATTTCTAAGCGAGACTCTTGATCAACTGTTAGGAATATATGCGGTAATTTGTAATTTTTCATCCATATCTTTGGGACTATCTGGAACAACGTTCTAGGCTTGGCGGGGTGGAGCTTACTCGAAAAACTTGTGACGAAGAAGCATGTGCAGAGCTTAGTAGGTTTTGTCGTCGTTTTCAAGAGGCTACCACCCAAATGCATTCAGCAATGGGCTTAAAAAAGCAAACTATGTCCTGCTTAGCACTAATAATATTTGTACATGATTAAGTGTCAGCAGACGCTACTGGTTAGCTGACCGACAAAAATCAAAACACAAGCAGATGTACGCAGCCCGGTGAACTACAAAGCCTAGCCTTTGTTTTATCAAGTTATTCAAGTATGCTTCCAAATGTTACATATGAAAGGCAAAGTTAATTTTCTCTCTTTTAATCCTTGTGTACCGGCACAAGGATCCTCTTCGCTTTGCTCAAAAAACACAATAGACTTTCGTTATCTGTCATTGTATAAAATTTTTTATTAAAATGCTGTTCGTGTTTTTTTTTTTTTTTTTTTTTCTGTAAAAGATGCCAAACAAAATATAACAAAGACTGAAAAAAAAAAGACCTACCACATGCACCGAGCAAAACAGAAGAGAATATAAAACAAGCACGAAAGTTATGTGCGACTGCAGACGAATTTTGTTCTCGCATCACCCCTGCAATAAAAATTTTTTTTTTTTGGTTGATCGGAATAAACCTAGAAGTCCTAAGGAGTCTTTGCCCTAAGTCTAAGAAGCAATTGCATCCATACCTTCTATTAATAACAATTTATTAAGGATATCATTTAAGAACTTTTAGTTTTATCAACTTTTGACCATTGCGCACATTTCAGCTAAGGAGATAAATGCCAAGTGTTAAGATTGCCCATTGATTTTTATGAGGTAGGATGTTTAACGAGTTAGGAAGGAAGGAAGGATAAAAAAGAAAAAAAAACTCAAGACAGTAAAGATTGATGGTTGGAAGTTAAATTACAAATCTATTTTAACCATGTTAAAGCTTGTTCAAATCATGAAAAAATTATGTATTACATTATATTTATGTCCACAAATCGTGTTAAGTCAAGACGATCACCAAACAACAACTAAAATAGGGAAATGTAAGTACTTTACACGATCTCTGACGCATATAACTGAAGTGAA
Source organism: Glossina fuscipes (assembly GCF_014805625.2). Taxonomy (NCBI): domain Eukaryota; kingdom Metazoa; phylum Arthropoda; class Insecta; order Diptera; family Glossinidae; genus Glossina; species Glossina fuscipes. The sequence goes on along the minus strand of NW_023998454.1, from coordinate 1,278,118 downwards.
AAATGAAATAAAATCTCATATCTCGGTGCTTCGATATAATGTACTAAGGCAGCAGCAACAACAACAGGAATAACAAAAGCTTGCATTTCTATTGCATTGTATTCATATGTAAATGATTTGAATTGTTTTCCATCTATGTAGGTGAAAGAAAAAAGAAAAGAAGCAAAACAAAAAAACATCAAATACAATGGTTGTCCTTAAAAACGTAAACAAAAGTAATAAAGGATGCCATGCAACTGAATTTTAAGGAAAAAGACAAAAAATGTAAATAAGAAAAAATAAATAAAATTTCTATTATTATTATTGCATTTGTTCAGTTTAGCATCTTAAACTGTTTATATATAAAAGTTTCATTGCATTGCGGGCTTTTTTGATTTTATATGCTCGTGTGTGGTCCGTGGGAACGCAGCATTGCCAGCAAAGAACTTCAGCGAAGGTCAGATGATGCGCTTTGTTCTAGGCAGTTTTTCATACGCAAAACATCTTAAAAATCTCATGAAAGCAACAACTGTTCAGTGCTGAGCTGACGATACTGCAGCGCAAGCGAAAAAAGTGAGCGCAATGTCAAAAGGGTAATACTTAATAAAGGGAAAGCTTTTAAATAGATCACCTACTTAAGTAATTAATATTAGGAAAAGTGAGAAAATTAATTACACTCTCCTAAAATGAAAAAAAAAGGATTGCATTATACCTAGTCTTTATCCTAAGCATAGCATGCAATAGAAAAATGGATCTCCCATCTTAAGAGAATTGCTTGATACAAACTGTGATGTAGTGAACCGCTGGTTGCGCCGTAGACGTCTTATTCTCCACATAATGATGTAGTACAGGTTCATTTAATTGAAAAGTTCACTACAATCCCAATATCGAACTTTCTTTTATAACAAACCCTATTTCTAACGACAAGTGTTAATTTAAGTACACTAAACAGATCAACTTACTTTCATTTTAGTTTGGCAGAGATCTTGTGAATTTGCAGAGATTGTGTGAACTGTGGTATTAGCGGATATCAATGTCCCACATCAACGGAGAAGACAAGACATCTCCGAGATTAATCGTGATAATGAAACATATTTAGATATTTGAACAACTCACATACTTTCCACAATAGCGCATCGCGCATGCGCTTTGAATCACGAATAACTTAGGGACAAGCTTTTACCGAATTGTTCACAGGCAACATGTAATGATGTAATCCCGCTATGCAAACAACATGACGGGACTACTGCCATCTATTTGTTATCTATCGCGAAACTGATGGATCGATTTATTCAAACTTTTCATCTACTCTAAACCCGTTATAAAGAGGAAACTTAAATAAAGTATCCAGAGAGATCCATATGACATAAACAACTGAGTCATGTTATTAAAAAAGGTTTTGAGAGACGCACGTAAGCAGAAAAAGAGCCAACCACACGAATAGAGTTAATGCGAACTTTAGACTCTTCATAAATCTATTGCACAGTTTTGATAGGCCGGTAGACAGCGCCACAACTGACTGCCTTAGAAATCTTTACAACAGCCGTTCTTATATTATAAAATAATATCATTTACCTCAATATTTTGCCATTTTAACTTGCAAAGGTTTGCTATTTTTCTTGTAAATTCATTATGTCGTCACTGAACCAAGTCATCTTCAAAGTCCTCTTTCCAAGTACGCTTTACATCTTTAAGTATATTGGAAATTCGCAACTAAGTTCTATCAATTATTGTCGAGCTCCAGAACAAGGTTGTGGTCTGACCTGGTTGTAAAAAGGGACAACATCTTTCCTGTTCACATATTTTGAACGCTTTACTTTAATTACATTTCGGTTGGACTAGTTTTTGAGAGCAAAAAATTTAATCTATCATCTGGACTCTTAGAGCAGCCTTCAATAAATACGGAAGGCATTATCGTAAGTCAAATTAGTCCGGACTTTGTCACAGTTTGTGTAGTTTTATCCGTTTTAAGCTGCGAATTTTGGGCACAGTATTGCAGTGAGTAACCGATTTACCTTGCCCGTCATTAACCTCTTTAAAAAAGGCTCGATTTTCTTCCGTTTGCAGTTCACAGGCGCAAATTCCGTTTCTAAAATTTTATACTCTAAAATGTTGATGCCGTTATATAAAACGTTGTCGTTATATGGAATGTGAACATCAAAATTTCAAGAGCGAAAACCAGGAAATCATTCGCAATCTGATTACTTTAATAAAAAGCTTTATCAAAACACAAGGAATTTGGCCTCGGGCTAGCGCGCAGCCAAGGTAATACAACTCGCGACGGCCGACTTGATGTTCGCGGATTAGAATGTCAGAGCGGTGAACCACACGTTGTAGCATGTGTATGTATATAGTTTCTTATCCTTCTGATCGACGTTCTCCTTATTATAGAATATCGTAGCTTTGGCCTTAAAGAAACTAAACAGTTATATTCGGCTAGAACACCCCCATCACCGTTAAAATCTTAAGCGCGTCATTTTCACAATTTCACAAAAATTTTTTGTAGTAAACGTCCACCATAACTAGTTAATAGTGAATATACTTAGCTTCGCATTCTATCCTTAAAGTGCTTTCATTTGATAATCCTACGTCATGCCGTCCTCCATTTAGAATTAATACACTTAGCTTGTTGTATTCTAGCTTCCAAGTCCGTTTACTTCATACCCGGCGTTCGTATTCTTAGGACAAGAATTAACGCAGATAATATATCTTTACTTGGGCAATGAGCAAAATAATTGCAAACATTTTGATTTGTTTGTCCTACGTTTTTTAAACGTACTATTATTATTATTAATTTAGCCAGAGGAATAAATTCTAAGGCTAGAGTCTTAAACCGCTAACATCTAAGGCTATCGGCTTATTTAATAGGCATAAAAGTTCAGAATAGTAAAAGAAAAAAATTTAATCGCTTGTAATTAGTATAGAAAATGTAGGAAATTTCAGCATTCTATCGTTTATAATTTTTGAATAACGCGCAAAAGCCCACAAATCATTTTGCTTAGAGAAACGAGATTGCATTCAATTTACGCTTTACAGCGGATTTGTGCTCCGCAAACAAATGCACAATGGCAATGAAATGGACAAATGCGGCCATTTTCAATACCAACCTGCGTACGGAAACTTCAAAATTTCAAGTCGATAACGTCATTTTTGCGATCAAAAGAGCTTCAATAGCACACATCACATAGACATGGCTTAATCGATTCAGAATTTCTAACCAAGAATACCTTTACTTTATACGATTTCTGCAGCTTCCTTTTGGATGTTGCAAACATTTTGACAATACCAGCAAACGCACCGTCTTTTGATGGCGCGTATAAAAAAGTCGCTCAATTCGGTTGAATGTATATAGCAGGCAGATACGAATAAATAAAAAACATAGGACATTTTTTCAGAATTCTGCTTCATTTTCAAACCGAAGCGATTTTCAACTGAAGCATAATTATTTGTTGTTATCGTTGTCTAGCAATCGCTTTTTATAGGGTCTGCGTTAATTGAACGAAACAAAATGGTTATTGTCGTGCCAATCACCGAAGCGAGTGATATGTTATGCCACCTTGTCTGTAGGCCGTCGACATATCTATCAGTGAAACCCCTGTTTCTGTGCAATCCTTATTGAAACAAGATTTTAATTAGATTCAGTTGCAGTAGTCCGTCTATCCGTTTATTTTTGGATTCGTAGAAATAATAGAAAAAAGCGACTTTGCATTAAATTTTGCGACTTAGTTCGTTGAATACACTCCAAAATTTGCTTAGGTACGTCGATAAAGGAATGCATAATAAGTTAAAGATTGTAATAGTATTCGACGAAATGATATGGGTAGATATTTTCACAAAATAATTGGGTATTGAAAAGAACGGCTAATATGTTCAATTTGAAAACCACAATCAACAAAAGTTGGACAATTTTGAAAAAAGCTTAGGCAATTTTTTTTTTTAATTACGCTGATATGATGTATTTTTCTAAGTGTTTCGTGCAATATAACAAATCTAATAGATTCTTTTCATAATATATATTATAAAAGAAAAAAAAAGGAAGAGCTGAATCTGCCCATGCGCGTATTCGCTAAAGCTGAACTATTAGAGCTAAGCAAACGAATGGTGTTTTCAAAACAATTGCTTCGAAGTTGCAATTTAATTTTGATATACATATATATATATGTATAAGTAGCGTGGGCATGTATTAAGATGTAAACAGTAAAGTAAAGTAACTCCAACGCACAAATGATTGCCTACTTATCAAAGCTACAAAACAGGCGGAGCAACTCCTTTACAATTGACGTGAAAGGGGTTGCGGTTTGTTTACTCACTTTAATTAGTGTTGGTTCAAATTTCATCCAAAGACATATTTCGAAAGAACAAAGTGTAAATGTTGTTGAACACGTCCAGATAAATGTTAATTTTCAATTACTTATGCTATTAAAGTCACTTAAGTGTAGTTTTAAGGAGGGAAGAAAAAACAAGTAAAAACACTAAAGCCGGACGACGCCAACTATTAAATAGCCCACAACAATACGCTTAGTATAATTTTCTTCATTTATCTTTCTGAGAAAATATTAAAAATTATTTATACGCAGGTTTTTTTTGCGAGAGTTCCCTCACGGGATGAAAAATTAAATTCTCATTGTCCTTCGTTGAAAGAGTTCATGTGTATGCCAAATTGTTACTATAGATCAATTCTGACCATTAAATATTTGAACTTGTAGGAGTGGTTGTATGCAAGGGGATTCAAACATCGGATGGATAGAGAGACAGAATTAGACCAAGGCATAAGCTGACTGGCAGACAAACCGGCAAGCAAGCTTAAATTTAATTAGAAAGTGATGCTGAATCGATCGGTGTAACAAAAGACGAGTCTGTCTCAAATTTTTGAAATGCAACAGATACATTCGCACAAACTTAATATACTCTGTATCATAAACGATTTAGGATATACAAACTTTTAGATATCGAAGCAAATGTAACGAAATCAAAATCTTTTCTTTTATTTAAACCGAATGTTTAAATGTTCGCACATAACAGATTTACTTGATAAAACCGTCCGCCTTTCTCTTATTTCTTTTGAAGTCAAGTCGTATTTTACTTTTAGTCTATAGTTGAATTTAAATATTTCAAATCGCTTGGTCAAATTTGTGCTGTATCAGGGAAACGTTACATTGATGGCACTCTAGCGTTTGTTTATGGCATATTTGCTATAATAAGGCACTCATTAACCGTTTTGTGACAAAGTTTAAGCCAACCTACCGACTTCATAAGGTTTTCGTACTGATACGTACATGGCTTTGAGAAATTAGAAATGCTGCATCCCGGCCACTTAACATTTAAATAAAACGACTGAACAGCAAATTTAAACTGCTAATGACGTCAACAGGCAGACACTTACATTATCATTATATACATTTCAATATGTGCACTTATCAGACATGTATATGGTTGCCATGCTTCTGCATACATTCATTCATTTAATTCGCAAATTTAATATATCTTCTGTGGTAGAGGAAGACGATATTGATTTAATAGTCTCTTGAAATTTCATGAAAGTAAAAAGAAATGAAATACTCTTTACTTAAAAACATACAATAAAAATTAAATAATGAAAAAATACGTACACATATATGCCTGAGCTTATAGTTAAATACGTTAAAAAAGGAAAAAACTCGAAATAATATGAAATGAAATAAAATGAAATGAAATGAACGCATTAAGCGGCTCCCACGCTATAAGCAATTCAGTAAATCATTGACTTAATTATTAATACATGCAAAATGTTCAAAAAGACATACACACATACATATATACAAGCACGTGCATACGTAGGTAAATATATGAAATTCATTTCATTCGCTTTGATAGATATAACGGCAGGTAAACGAATTTCATTAATGTGTGTATTTGTGAATTCCTTTTTTTTGTAGTTAAGAACAAATATATTAAATACGTAGGAAAATTGCTATTATTAAAAATCAGTTACAGTTTGTTGTAGTTGTCGGTTGTTTCAACATAATTACTTTAATTATTCTCTGTAGAGTTTATTAATAATAATTTTTTTCCTGGGAGTTTTTTTATAAAAAACCATCTGATGATAAACCATAATTAAAAGTAACCATATTATATTATATTTTATTTTAATTTAATATTTTTTTTTTTTTTCTTCTTTTGGCACAACTAAATATTTTAATGATTTATTTATTTTTAAATTTATTTTGCTGCCACTCTAATTAACATAATCTTTACATTAATACAAAAACGATAATACTATATATCATATGCATGTATATATGTTACCGTATCTATGCCATGTACCTTAGATTCGGAATCAGCCTTTATGTATGTATGGTTAATGCTATTGAAAAAACGAAAGCAAAAAAAAAAAAAAAAAAAAGAAATAAAACACTCCGCTCCAATCTAGTCAATAATCAATGTTGCCTGCATTTCAATGTATGCTAATTAGATGCCAACACATTCGCTGTCTATAAAAAAGAATTGTAATAAAAATGATATTAATGGAAAATACATTAAGTAAGAAAGATATATCCGCCTTAGCACGAATCTTGAATGCCCAACAATGCGACAAATATGAAAAATTATATGATAGACGTTCAGTGTTTGGTTAATCGTATGTCACTGCCCAGGTGGCCGATTGAAACCTACAATGTAGACAGAAGACGTTAGCCATCAGAATTTTTTCCAAAGTGATTACAATCTTTCACCCCTTGTGCCGGCATTTATCAGCATCTCTAATTAATTTTGAAGTTCGGTCCATGAAAGGAGCACAACTTTTATGATTGCTGCGTGTCAAACAACTAATGGATAAACAAACAGACAAGAAGAATGCACATATTTTTCTCAAAACCCCTCTCAAGCTTTATGGCGTGACCCTAATTGATTTCTTGTGGTTGACGAACAGTACGAAACGCTCAGCACACCCGACTTTCGAGTTGTAAACATAAAAACGAACTTCATGTCATGTAAGGAAAAATGTTAACGTATATGTTTAACCGCTTTTTTTATGATAATGAAAGTTTCATGCAATCACATTTGAATTAAGGTGACCAGAATTTTTATGTAGAAAGAGAATACGCACAATAGGTGATATCTACTCTTTTTAGATGGACGAAAATCTTCCTAAATTTTATTTTAGCTACCATTTTAGCTAATTTCCTGCCGTTAAAAAATTTGAAGTTTTCGATGTTTTTTTTTTCTTCACTCATATGTAAGATGAATTCCTTAGCAATGAGAAAAGAACACCGGACGGTCACTTTACTACATATGTATAAGCGCAAACAGACACTGCAGCCTGAATCAAATTTTTTGTGAACTTGTTACACATAAACACACTTAAGAACCTAGGTAAACGTAACTCATTGCAGTATATTTACAAATTATAACAGAAATGATTTCAATTTAATAACGGCACTGGATTAAGTTTAAATTTTATTTAATAGGATTCCTTAAATCCCTTTAAGCCCGATTATTTATTACAGCCCGTGGTATTTATATGTACTAAATGAAAAAGCTGTATTGGAGAACTTGCCGTAGCCTTACATTTGCTCATGTTCGAATTTTTTGTATTTCAGCCGTACCCTCGTTCTGGCCAGTAGGCCTGGTAGCAGAGAAGTAGATTGGTATCTGTGTTTAATTGCGGAAATTATTATGATGTAATGTAATTTAAGCATTGCCCTCTAAGCTGTTTACAAGTAAACTTAAGTAAGTGGTCGAAGAAGAAGTCTTCTGACATCTGAATATGTTAGCGAAGGTCAATGCCTTTCTCGATCTTGGGGTGTTGTTCGATAACAAACTTCATTTTAATTTACATATCGACTTCTATATTAATCAAGCTAGATATGTACTAGTATTTATTAAGCTGTGATCTCAGGATTTTAATTTTGCGAAGAGATTGTTCGTGACCTTCGTCAAAATATCCTTCAATAGTAAGGTATAAATGAATAAATTGTTAATACTGCATCATTAAGCAATGAAAAGGGTGCACCATATATCTGTCGGGTAATTTTCTACACAGCGCTTAAAACGAATTATTTTCTACTCGAAGCTTTAAATAATAAATTGGAATCATAAATACTTCCTGTGGTAGAAACGTGGCTACTTCTCTTTGTGAAGTACAAAAAGATTCATCCGCAATTAAGTCATTTTGTTAACCATTACTCCCAAAACTATCTTCTACTCTTTTACTCTCGTACATTTGTATTTACTGCATGCAACAAAGGATTATGCGAAGAACGGGAACCCGTCTAGCTGCAAAAAGGGGATTTCTCTTCTTCTTCTCTCTCAAATACATGATCACGATGTGATGGTGATCAGCTGCTGCTTAAAGATTACGTAGATCAAATTCTAGTAAAAGGCGTTAAGCGAACATATCTGACAGCAATGAAAAACTGAACGTTATTTCTTATGTGGAGCACACAAGTTTTTTTTTCATGGGAATTCAACCATTTTTACTTTTCATATCCAACGCACAAATACTTATAAGCAAATCATTCTTTCTTATTGCGTACAATTGTGGAAATTTACAAAAACAGAAACAGAAAATATCGCAAAGTTTAACAGAATGTATTTAAAAATCGGGACAATTTCAAATAAAAACAATTTAAGTTCCTGCTGATTAATTAATATTTGATTTTTTTAAATAGAATTGGACTACGTTACCTTAAATTGCTTGCCTTAAGTTATGTAATATTTGTGAAACAATTTGCCTCTTGTAGTATATTTTAATATTGTCTTTACATGTCATTATCCCACGTCTTTGTCAGTCAGTCACACTTTAACATTTATTCTATGCTATACGTTACCTTTTAGGGTACATTTACGCGCAAGAACTAAGCATAGACTGTTATAATTTTTCATGTCAAGTCACTTTCTTTCTTTTTGTGAAGTACACATCTTGGCACATTTAAATTTTTATTATGTTTGCATATCTTGAGCAGAGGAAAAGAAAAAGACTGAGCTTTTCTAAACTGACAGATAAATTATAAGTCAGTGCAGCAGGGCTTTATTTATGTCACCGGAGGGTGTTGCAGAAAACAAAAAAGGAAGGAAACATGAAGCATATGTATTTTGAGAGCGCACGTGTTTGTAAATATATTTGCCTTAAAGTTAATATTTTATGAGTATTAGTGTCACATAGACTTTAAGATGATCAGAATAAGAAACAAGCTAATTTTAAAAAAGTAAAATTAAAACAAGAAGAAATTGGAACGAAGGAAAGAGAAAACAGTTCTTGAAAATTTATAATCATTAGCGAATGTCAAGGCAAGTCAACTTTTCTGGTAGCAACAAGTGTTTGTTGTTACTTCTCTTCGTTGCCTTTGCTGGCATAATTTTTGGATGATGTAATTATTACGAAATAGAGAACACTTCTTAAAACGTTTGAAATTTCAAACTGTACAAAATTTAAACAAATAACTTAAGGAATGCATTAATTTAAACGATCTGACGAACACTGAACATCGGGAGCAAAGTTATCTTCCTGACTTGGCGCACATTCTTTATATATTTTTTTTCTTTTTCGAGCAAATAAAATCTCTTAAGTAATTTTTTTTATTGTAAGCAATAGACTTCAGTTTTTTTCTTGACGGTCCGTTATGTCTTCTGCCAATCTCTTAACTATCTTATTGTGACTCACAGTTAAACGTGGTAATCATTGTGAAATGTTTTATAAATAAAATTATATAAATATTGAATATATACATGATATCCTTGCAAGAAAAGTGGTGATGACACCAAAGATAACTTGCTGCTTTCGTAAAATTTTATATCCTAAAGTGCTTCCCTTACACGATATATTAAGTTGGTACGAACAGGAACCTAAGATAAATCCACTTTTTTATTGTACCAATCGGTTTTTTCTTATATTCGACAATGTACTTTTATGTTCAGTCTATAGGACCCAACTTTTAAGATTTCACGATCTCAATGATGTGTTTTGGTCAAAAAATAAATCCTGTTGAAATGAATTTGGGTCATTCTTACGATCTCTCCTCATCTAACGTTATCCTTCAAAAATCGCTATATAGTAGCACATTACATTATTCAAAGTGGTGTAGAGCATTGAACATTCGGTCTCGCGCGGCTGCAATATTTTTAATTTTTATATTTTACCTTAATTTGTTTTCAAATGTGGGTAACACAACGACGTAGCGAAGTAGATCTCTTCATTATACTTTTCGATTTTTTCTTCCTGTGTCCTTCCAATGTAGAGATATGTGACTTCAGATAGATATTTTCGAGATATTTTCATATAATTGGATGCACTAACCCTATGTTTTGCTACAAGGACAAAACCCATTGAATATCTATTCTACCGGAAAATTTTTGCGACTATCCTACTTATAACCTCATAATTCGAGAAAATTGTTACGATATAAGATGGAGTAGCACATTTTGTGTCACAATAGCTCTTTTCAGTTTGCAGATGTGCTATGTTACCAACATTGGCAGCATCACAGCTACCACTCGTGCCGGTTCTCTCTTTTCCTTCACTGTGTCTGCATTTTTTACCCGCAGCAGCTGTTGAAATGCTTGCGGTAGGCATGTACCATGCACTCCCACTTATTCAGTTATTACCACTCTTATACTGTGCGCTAAAGTAGTCGACATAAACATTTAAAAAAACAGTGTTGTGAACAGCTTGCGACTTCAAGATTGCGCGTTATGTGAGAAATAGTTGTAGAAGTAGTTCGATCCAATCCATTTTGAATAAGGTTCGTCCGTGGGGCTCAGTAAACCAAGTTTAATCAGAGCATATCGGAAATTACGATCTGCGTTATGCAGGCAGAAAACACATGGAAATCTATTAAACAGACAGATGAAGGCACAGACTTAACCCGATTCAGAGGCGTTTGTTGAATTTATTTCAATATATTTTTATTAAGTTTTCGGCTCAGTGGAGACGACGAAAAAAACCGAGAAAACTGTTACAAAGTATTGCTTAAGGAAGTTTACCAAAGTGGTGCCTTATCCAAAGTCCTAGCAGTTCAGCGTTATTACTAGGTACTTTGTCCATTTTATCGTTTGCGTATTATTAAATAATCCAGGAATGAGTCGCCCTTTTTTGGTAATATAATTTTTAAATCTCATCTCTATACACTGCTCGGAATTTAATAACGCATATTTCATTGCGCCCAGAAAACCTTGTTTAGAACGAGTTGTGAACGAGCTTCTATGAATGATGTTTATTTAACCTGCACAATGACATTAGTTATTTTTATAAGGATTACGATACTTATGTATCTTTTTTATCTTCAGTGGTCACTCTTCTCTGAAATTCGGAAACAATTCATTCTTCGTTAACAGCACACAGTGAATTGTCGAATGAAGACAACTCGTAGCATAGATTCATTACAATCTAAAAGCCAAAAGATTTCTTTATACAAAATAATTTAAAAAATGCTAGAGTTTAAATTTTTTCATTTTCAGACGCTTGTGAAAAGCCAATTTTAAGCGAAAGCATTTTATGTTCAGAGTTTAAATATTCCTCAATTGAAATTTTACTGCTGGGTTTTTTCCACAAGTCAAGCTCCAACTCCGGGCTCTCTCCACAAATTAAGTTGCACCTCCGGGTTCTTGCCACAAACTAAGTTCCACTTCTAATTTTGCAATTTCTTTCCTTAAATGAAATTAAAACTAATCGAATGAGTTCTTCTCGTGCTTTCTATTTACAGAAACAAACGAAAAGTGCAAAATCTCTTGCCATGTAAGACACCTACTCGAGGACCTCATATAAGCGGAGCTCTAGCTACTTTAGGTTCGGGCCATGCGGCTGTCACCTATGAAGATCCAGACGCTCACTTAGGTCACCATCGACCTCTAGTAATGCGTCATTATCACAATGCCGAGGTAAGTGCACCAAATTACAAAAAAGGAAAAAACAAACTTGCTTCTATTCAAAACATTACGACATTGTTGTCAAAATAAATGTCAGTATTCTTGATAATGTTGTCTATTCAGTGTCAGGCTGTAAGAAGCAAAATTGTCATCAGCGGTCTTTTGTTTGCTATTAATGTACAACATCCTGTTTGTGGTATTAATATTGTCTATCAGGTTTGCGTTAGAATGTAATAGGAAACCTTTAAAAAGATATTGAGTTCCTTGCACACACGCTTTTAATTTAAGAGATCTTTCTTCAATTAAGGTATTATGTTGAGGGTTTCGTAACGATAATGACATTTGTATTTCCGTAAGCTTTTTACAGGTTTTTAAGCGTCAAGTCATTGTCATATTCTTCCTTCTTTTTTTTCTTGTTTCTTACCGCTTTAAAGATTCCTTTTATTCTGTCTTCCTTTTTTTTTGTTTTTGCTTTTTGTATATATAACTATTTCTTGCTTACCTTATAATAAAATATCCAATTACTTGTTGTTTAAATTTTTTAAATCTTGAAGCAAGCATCTGAGAAAAGTTCTTTTCCTGAATGCCCACTCATCACTCAATTTAATTTTTCTTTTTCATTTATTCTCAAGTTTTCTAGTCTATTGGTCTTTAAGTTGCTCTACTTAAACAAGGAAATGAAAGAAACAAAGCAGAAAACGAACTGAATTGCTGCAAATAAAAACATTTGTGCTTTGAATTTTCTAAAATAAGTTTTATTTCTTTCTATTTTTAAAGTAAACTTTTTAAGCATATTTATTTGAAGCAATGATTTCAAAAACACTTAAAAGTAATTTTAAGTATTTTGCTTGAATTTCGAATTAAATTCATTTTGCAATCCAGTTTCTTATTCACTAGCTGAAGTTTTTGTTGATCAAAAGCCGACTTTTCGACTTTTCCCTTTAACAGTGAATATTAAAGTCTATCTCTTAGGTGTTTTCTTTTTTCCTTTTTTTTTTTTTTTTTCTTGAAAATAAAGCCTATCTTTCAGGATTTTCTCGCAGATAAATGTAAAACATATAATTTTTCTTTTGTTTTTTCTTCATTATAAATTGCGTAATTCATTAAGGGTGGACACCTTATTTTCTTCCATTATTATTCATTTATTTATTTCATTTGACTTGTTGTGAGTTTTTCTTTCAGCGGTTTGTCCGTTTTTCTCCTTCATATTTTTACGCTTAATATTTATTTGGATTTAATTTACACAGCAAGGCCATGCGGACATGTTTTCCTTATTCAATATATGTGCTCTTGCTGGTACCAAGCATTTAATATGCAAATGAAAGTCTTTTTACATACCAAACATTGTATGAACGAAAGGTTTTTATGACCTTTTTGCTTATTTTCTTTTCGTCTTCTTCTTCTTTTTTTTTTTTTGAAGAGTTTTTTCATATTTCCTTACGAAAATCTCTTCGGTTTATGTATGGCTTATAAAAAATCGAGTGAAAATATGTTTTTCTTATGCATGCTCACACATGTTTTTCACCAACGACCTTTAAGTTGCTAGCATTTATGCAGTATCGCAACATCAACAACAAACATCGTCACATTCGTGTGAAAGTGGAATGCGTATGTTTGGGATGTATGTGTATGCGTGTTGAATCGACAAAGAGAAATGTGCTGATAGTGAAAATGTAAATATTAAATAATTTACATGCGTTGTCAAGTAAGTATGGATAACCCTTTGAACGGTAGTCATACTCTGTGCCATCTATGAGTGCCATTACATTAAGCAAGTTGTGATTTTTCTGACAGATATCAGATGTAGTGATAATGCAGTGTTTATGTGCTTGCCTACATCCTTTCATTGACTATATCGTTTACGGAAAATGTTAACTTTTAAATCTTTCATTTTTTATTCCTTTTTGTGCAGATGTTGCATGCCAAGAGCATACACTATCCAAGCGGTTATCCTATGACACGTTCGCCACCATTTCTAGTAAGTTCTTCGCCTGGTCCGGATCCTTACCGTTCGAATGATAATGTCTACGAAGAATTGGGTCCAAGTAGAGATTCGGATGGCGAAAGCGAGCCGCCCTTGCATTCGGATGATGATTTCGCTGAAGACGAACTTTCTTTGCCAGGCGAACGTTCTTTCAATAAAGTTAATAACCCAGAAAATGCTAATAACGCGTCCACTATTTATCATGAACGTGCGCCGGCTCTAGCCACGGATCAAATAGGTCAAAATTCAAATGCCAACGCTCCTGAAAGGCACAGTGTAATGTCATCATCATCCTCCAATCAGGATTCTTCTACTGCCACCGCCGCCTCTTCAAGTTCCTCACACAACAACAACAACAGCAATGGTATTGCATCCACTAGTAGCACTTGCGCGGCCATATCGTCCGGTGTGCGCACTGGTTCTGCCGGCTTGTTAACGGGAATGTTAAGACATACTACCGCTCGTAGTAAATTTCACAATTTAAATAACGGAGCACGTAGTAAAAATGAACGGAAACCCCCGGCCTTAGCGACAAATCCAGACAACTTGAACACTTCCACTTCGACAACAGAACCGAATGACATAAGTCCCATACAGCAACTCTACGATAATAGCAGTAATTTAATGTCTTTGGGTTACGGGCAGCAACACCAACCCGGTCACGCTTATAATACCGCTCAAACGCAACTTCCAGCCTATCATCATCATAGTCTGCATCATGTACACCTCAACAACAACCGTCAAATGGATCACACACCTACTAATTTCTACAATACCATCGAAAGTGAAGTAGAACGTCGCAATCGGATTAATGTTCAGCTAAAAAATACCTCTGGAGTAGCCACTATTTTCCGCGAACGAATACAATATCCGGGCAGTGGACGTTATCCTCAACATTATTATGCAACGAATGGCAGTAATGGTTTACTAGCAAGTTCTATGCGTGCTCGCACCAATCCCTGTTCCATAGAACGTAGAAGACGAGTGGCGGCAGATACCGTAGAACCAACCTATGGCTACGCCGAGCCAGTCTATCATCATAACTATCACTATGAATCCTGTAGTACGCCATCAAGTCTACAGCAAAGATTAGGACAAACTCTAGCTTATCCTGCCTACATAGTGCCCGAGTATAGCAGTGGTAGTATAAACAGTTTTCGTCATACGTCAGCCGGCACATATCAGAATTCTACACAAATATACGCGCCCGGTGATTCTAGTTTTGGTTCCGATTCGGGCTACAGTCATCATACCCCTGCCTCTTCTATAGGGCGTCATGACTATGACGTTGCCATGCCGCCCATACCACCTGCCCCACCGGCGCCCACTCAAAAACCGCCCAGTAAACTAGCTACCGCTTTGAGTTTCAGTTGGAATCGTAAAAAAACAAATACCAGCAATTTGCTGTGTTTGCAGCCAGCCGAGACTAAACATAGAAATGAACTGTCGAGCACTAGCCCGGCAGAAGTCTCAAGTCCCAACAACAACAGCGCCAGTTCAACGATAACTTCAGGTCTAGAGAATACGACTAGCACCACGAATTCCTCATCGTCTTGCTCGAGTGGTGCAAATAATCCAACTGGTAACAATAAAAATAACAACAATAACAACAGTAGTAACGTCTGTGGCAGCAGTAGTCATGGAGAGACGTGAGAGTTGAATTGATTGATTTACTATAGCGTGGGTTAACAGACAATTCACTTGTAAAAAGGCAGTAAACGTGTCCCTCTCTACCCCGTACCCCCTTTTCCAAAACTTTAATAAACAATAAAATAAACTTTTAAAAAATTAGGGGAAATAAACGCAACAGAATACAACGTATCATTAGTGTTTAGGTGATTTTTGTAAATAATTTCTGGAACAATGAAAATATTAAATTAAATACAAAATAAAAAGGAATACCTTAACTGAAACGGAAAGCTATTGTAAATACTTTCAATTAAAAATTCGACAAACGAGGAGCTTTGTATCTTTTCATTAAGCGCATTTAACGCAATTTGTATATAGAAAAGTTTATATAGCCGAAGAAGAGAGCAAACGTGCAACTATGTAACGAACGGTAAAGCAATAATAAACTACAAGCTACTACAAGCAAAACAGAAACTATTTGGAAAGTAAAATTACTATTGTTATCAATCCCTAGCATTAATTTTTTTTTTAAATTCCATTTCCTTAAGAAAAACAAACTAATGCATAAGAAAAACTATATTTTGGTTTTTAGTCTATGGCTGTAAAAGCCAATCAAACTAAACTAAAAGTGAAAGAAGAAAACTTTATTGTGATTGTTAAACTATTTTATAGAATTCCTTCTGTATATTTCTATTTTTAGTTTGTTAGGCGTACACACACACGCACCCACCCACAACAATACCAACTTAATACATTATTATTATATTAATAATAATTTTTTATGAGTTTTACTTCTTACCCAACTTCAACAAGGTCATTATCTTTTTATTCTTCTTTGCCCTAATCATGATTTGTTATATTAGTTTCTAAGTTTCGTAAATCAGTAAACGAAAAGCAAACAAAAAGGCAACTTATTTATTTACTCTGAAACCGTTAAATAAAAAAAAAAAATTCCTTTAAAACCAATAAAAACATAAAAATACACTAAAAAACCAAGTTTATAACAAAGGAAAAACTTTTGTTTTAATTACTAAAAACCAATTAATTTTTATTTTTCTGTTCATGTGTTTATTCAATTTTTAATTTAACAACACTATCCTTTACCACAAGATTCCCTTTTCTTTTCTAACAGAATTATTGCAATCTTGAATTAATTTCCTTCATTATTAAGCTCAACATAGATTCGATTTTTTAAATGTTTGGAAAACTTGCATTTAAAACGTAGTAATTAGGATCTCAAGATCCTTCTCATTCATTTTCTCAGCTCAAGAAACACTAAGCCGTTAAGTGAATCTCAAATTTCTTCTTGTCAACCTCCTCAAGTTAACTTGGAGATTCCGCGAAACCAATGCGTTTGCCCGATTTTATACCGATAACGTTTTTCCTTGCCTTAAAAAATATATATATTTATATAAAAAAATATATTTTGATTTCTTTTGATATTGGAATAAGTGAAAACATTGTGTCCGGGCAAAGCCGAGTAACACGATTTTTCATCTGCTCTTGCCACAAAAATCGAACTTTTTTGGGAGGAAAAACATGCTAATATAATCGAAATTTGTCACATTACATCTTTATATCAATTCACTCTTCGGGATCAATTCCATCGCAAACGTAAAATTTAAACTTTGTTGACAATGTGAAGCCTTAAGTTTTCTAAGAACTTGTTTAGTTGAGAGGAGTTTCTTCCCACAGTTGGTTTATTGTATAACAGTTAAACCACGGGGTACACCACATCGCTTAATAGAGTTAGACTTTTCAAAGTGCGATTTTATATGAACAGGCAGTCGAAGAAGTGCTCCGACGTGCTAAAGCACGTCAGTGTATCCAATTTCATCAAAATATATCAAAAATGGCAACCTGTATGTTGAAAACAACATAACAAGACTCCGCTGGCAAGGAAGCTTAGGTCGATGCAGAAAGCGCTTCTGGATCCATCGACATAATAAGAGCTCAGTCTGTCTCAGTTTCTTCTGGCTTTTGTATACAACCGCACAAACTTAATATAGTCATTGTAAGACGAGTGGTATAGGGTATCGTGCAAAATTAAAGTGGCGCATAGATGTCATCTTGAATTCAAACATTTACTAGCTAGAAATTCTGCGAAAGTACCTTAAGAGAATTTCTGAAGTCGTATAGCTCAGTCCACAGCAGATAACCTTGTAATAAAATTTTCTCTCTATATTTTTTGTAGACGAAATACACGAAATATTTATTCATAGTTCTGATTATGTCAAGACAGTGTTATCTGAATGCCAGTTCTTTGTTTTTACAATGCCTTATCCACAGCGCGCGGGTCACGGCTTATGCGTAAGTATTCAAAGGTAGAAAGACTTGGTCGATATAGAAACCTATTCTGAATCAATTTATCGAGAGTTCATTTAAGAAGTTTGAAATATTCTGACTTAAGAACAATCTCTATTGAAAATGGTTTAGATCGAGATATTTCTGCGATTAGTCTTTATAAAACGCTGTTGCGAAGCACATAGCAGTAATAGTAGTAGCAGGACGATGTTTCACGCTTGTCCTTGCCCAGCTTTAAAATTATGATTGCTCCAAAAAATATTTGGCGTATAAGATTGGGCCCAAGATTGAGGCATCCATTTCCCAAGAGAAAGTGTAACGAGCACTGCACATTGCTAAAAAAAAACTGTGTCTTCTCTCTCTTACTAATATTTTCAATGTTTATCAAATAATTGATCTCTCTCGCTTTTAAGAAAGCGTAGGTATAAGTTGAGGAATATAACAAGTGTAATAAGGTGACATTTCAAGCGACCTCTCTAACACCATGCAAAGTCGTATCATGTCGTGTCGCCAGATCACTTAGTTTTGTAACCTACAACCAAAAAAAGGGGCACAATTAAAATTCCAATGTTTAAAATCAGCGCAAGGAATCTAAAACCAATTGATAATATAAAGAGAGAGTTTGCCTAGAGCAAGCTTTTTTTAAGCGCATTTACTTTTTTCAACAGCTTCCCGAGCGTTCATAAACGAATGTTTAAAACTGATTGTGATCTCTCGTAGGAAATTTGTGTTTCCTTCGAGTTTCGAGATGTATTTAATAAATGCGCTGCCCGTAAGGCACATAGCTTTCATAACACCTTCTACTTAGTTGATATGTTGATGGAAGCAATTAAGCAACCTCAATCAAACTCAGTCTTTAAAAAAGAATGCTGCGAAATGTTTTGAAATTACTGAACGTGATAAATGGCCGGCCAAGAAAAACTTCTAATTCTAATTCTTAAAGCCAGGCAATATTATATCAGCCAAGTTGAAAACAAGTTATCTCATAGAAGAAAAAAGAATAGTTTGCAGAGTTTCTCATGTATATACGCTTTTTCGCAGGGCGTGCAGAATCTACTAATGGGAGAGTGTTGCTTCTCTTAAGAGCCAGTCTTTATAGATTTGTCCTACAGTTTTCAACACCTAGATATCATAACCAGCGTAAAGAACACACATTCTTGTTTAGCGCTAGACTTAGTCTCTGCATTGCTAACTTCGTCTACCCATTTGTCCGTCCATCATGTGTACACTATGTTTCGTAAAAACGGAGACCGTAAGTAAGTTTGTAAATAGATAAACGAAATTGGGTAAAGTATTCTCAGCTAATAATCGCAAATGATGTTCAAAAATAAACTTAGTGGTTACCTGAAAGAGTGAAGTGAAGTAGTGAAGTTGTTGCTCTTCATAAATTTTTCTTTACAGTTTATTTACTTTCTTGCAGTGTTATAGTAGCAGATTCCATCGCAGCTAATAGTCCTTGCCTTTGTAATGTTAGTTATGCGGAACGCGGCGTAAAGCATTTTCACATAAGTTGTATGCATCAAAGACTTTGCAAAGTACAAAAATCTTTTTAGACATCATGATGAAATGCATGGTTTGGAGGCATAACACACACGTACACGTTTAAGAAAACTAAACTTAATTTCCTATGTAGGTTACAATGCTTAATTTAGCAAAATTTACTTTCAATTTTGGAAGGAATAAAAACGTCATCAGTCCGATATAAACCAATGAAAGAGAAGGGTTCAATTGAAAATGAGAGTATAAATTAAAAAGTAAATGGTTTAAATAAGGCGTCGAGTGAAAAATCGACCACTAGGGGGAAATAATTTTAAGAATGATGTAATTGAATATAAATAACAGATACAAGATTCAATGATCACTCATTAGTATAACGGGTTTGTTGGACTGACTATCATTTAAAAGTTCTAATCTGAAGCGTAATTTTGACAAACGCTTGAGAAACCTCATACAGTGATCAAGAATTAAAATCAATTTAATTGTATATTTTTTAAATCTATTTACTATCCCAAATTTATTTCCCCCGTCAGATACTATTCACTTATGCCAACGTTTTTTCCAATCCTCGAAACAGTTGTTATAGCCGATTTCCGGAATGGCCTTCAAAGTTCTCTTCGAGCTTCCTTAGATGCTAGTGCTTTAATATTTTAGTCTGAATATCTATTCTCTGGTTAAATTAATATTGATAATTTTCTTCGTTTGACATTGTATCTCTTTAATTGCGTCAAGGCATGAGGTTAAAGAAGGTGCTCGTGAAGAGATAAGGCAGAAATTGAGTTGTTTTGGAGGTTTGACACGTTTCAGACTCAAAGTGTCTTTTAAAATGTTGTTAACAAATTCAAATTTCAAATACCAACCGTCCATATTCCCACAAAATTCCAGCAAAATCTCTAATTGTTTATCCGCGGCTTTGAAGAATTGAACCCACCGTAAACTTTATCCATAAAAGTTGATGGTTGACGGTCGTCCGAGATGTTCTTCGTCTTCAACCTGTTCTCAGCCTTCTTCGAACTCCTTATACCACTTGTACACATATTTTTCCGATAAAGTCAAAAGCTCTCTGCAACGTCTTAAACGTTTCTGCACAGGAAATTCCATTTCGCCTCCTTTCCTTCACAAAGTTACACATTATAAAATTCAGAAAAAATAATTTTTGTGTCGTACAAAACGCAGCTGAAACACCGATCACGTTTAAAGTGTGAAATTTGGGAAAGATGTCTGCCACAGAACTACCAATTTAGAAAAAAAAAATTTCTTATATTCGGTATACCTGCGCAGTTTAACTTGAAAATTTATCTAAATTTTTGATCACATTATTATGTAGTGTAAATTGCCGGAAATTGTTAACAGTACAGCAGAAAAAGGATTACACGTCTTATGAAATATTAACGCGAAAAAACACAAGAAAAACGCAGTTCGCCACATTGGTATCAACTCAAGGAAGCGATTAGATAAAGGGCCAGCAAGTATTTGCAAAGTTTTACTGTCGAAGAGAAACAAGTCGGAAGTTTATTAGTTTCTTTTTTTAATTAATTATGATATCTTCTAGAAAGATTACAGGCGAGCTGCTGCGTACCGATTTAAAAATGTATGGATCGTTCTGCTCATATAACGCAAATCGTCATCATTACAAACCTGCAGTAATTACTAATCATTCGCATTTACGATGTTTTCAATTCAATGCTTTTCGACTTATAAAACCCTTATGCGGTTGGCGTCGTTCTAGTTTTCCCTACACATACAACATATTTCAACTAATTGTTATATATATGTCCCTCTGATTTATGCACGGTAGTTTACATATATATAATTCAAACGACCGTTTAGCTCTGGCGACGTATGTGGTCGCAAATATAGAGCAAAACCTCTTCAAAGCATAGACGAAGTTGTCATAAAATCTTTGAATCACATAAGTAACTTGCTTATTTTAGAAATTCATTTTTTCATATTATTTTTATATTATTATATTTAAGAAAAAAGCCACCTTTATATTGCCTGTGTATGCTTATGCATATGCATCTTATCAAGGCCCGCATTTAATTTTCTTTAAATTCTTTTGTTGCGAACAATTTCAAGCACGTGGTATAGGATATTTTTCAATTTTCATTGCATACCGTAGGGCTTGCGAGGTTTTCTCCTCCCGTTATCGTATAACAGTAAATAATTATAACAATTATAGCGTACGCGTACAACCCAACAAGAACTAACAAAAAATTGCTAACTGACACTTAAATACCAACAATTATTGTATAATTTTTGCGCCAAATTAAAAAAGGAAATCACGTTTGATCGTTCATTACAAGATGGAGTATGTTTACTTTCATAGATACTGTGCATCGCGTAAACTTTGATACAACTTGGCAGCATCTTATGGGTAGTCGTATGAATTAAAAATGATATCGTAATAATTACAAGCGAATACTTGCACCGCTTTACCTGATTATCGAAATATTCCAAGCAGGCAAAATGTACTTAACTCGAACTTAATACTGGAAAAGAATACTTAAGGAAAAGAGAGAAACAGTCGGTGTTTGCTAGATTACATGAGAAGAAACTTGAGACCAAGATGTCTTTTTTCCAGCCAAAATTTTGCGCGGTAATCCCGATCCAGATTTATGTACAGACTATCAAACGTGACTAAATCATATCCGTTGTTCATGTTGATTAAAAACATTCCTTTATGGAATCTCCAATCGATACATCTAATGTACTCCTTGTGATGAATGTAAAAAAAAAGAAATAAATAATGTTTTCTTTACATGATTTCTTCTAAAGAAATCTTTAGATAGCATTCATATCTCCTAAATCATCTTTTCATATTCATTTAATGTACAAACGCCCATATACATTACACTTATATTATCATAATTAAATATCTCTTTTTTTTGTATTACGAAAATATAAAAGAGAAAAGAAAAATATTAAAATTAAGAGTAATTTTAAAACTCGAATCCTGGAACTCTATTAGGTTGTAAAACAGTTGTATAATAGCATGAAAGACATAGTGATTTTTGTGAAATAGAAATATTTTCTATATTATCGCTAAAGTATATAATCCAATGATGATAATTTAGCTTAATATATAATATAAATACTTTTGAATAATTAAATTTAATATAAGAAAATTTTGTACTTCCTTGGCTTTTACTTATTTACTTGTTTTGGTCAAGCAAAAGACTTCACTTAAATTAATTAAACCCTTTTTATATGAAAACAAAATGAGCACATTACCATGTATCCTAATGATAAATACATACATACCTACCTATATACGGACAGACATATACAATATTCCACGAATAACGTTTATAACGTTTATATAAATGGAGGTAGTTAAGGTGTAGCAAGCATTTCAAAAATATATACATACATACATATGTATACATGAGTTCCTTACTTACTTAAATTCTCGTCTTCTTTGACTTTGTTTTACATGAGACGAGCTTTAAAATACTTTGTTTGTCTTTTTTTTATCATCCTTTCGTTAATCAAAATAAATTGAAACTGTTTTAAATTCTTTTTGGGATTACATGAGAAATGTATCAAATGTATCCATTGCAGCTGAACAATCATTGCTAATAGTATTGTGGCAAAATTCAGAGAAAACAAAGAATAGTAATAATAAAGACTATATTATATAAATAGATCAGAGAAATCCACAAAACTAATGATTAAACGAAAAAATTATTGACATAATTTTAATAGAGTTGCGTAAGAACTTTAGAACAATGAGAGATTAATTCGTCGTTAGTTGAAAATTTATGTAAATAGAAAAATATAAAAATTTTAATTATCTTGTAACAGAGAACAGACGGTAGCTGAAGAGAAGAAAAGCGTGGAAGAGAAAGGAATTTAATCCCTACTTTTAAATTTGTTCTATTTTAATGGGAGTATAAATTGAACCTTTAAAAAAGTGTAGAGTCGTGCCAAAAAAAGGTACTTACGGGAAACTTGAGTTTTCCGGCTAAATTTGAAGGATAAAATTGCTAGATCCTTCTGGGTGATCACAGGTTATGCGCTGCGATTTCCAAAGCTGTGTGAATAAAAACGATTCAGAGCAAGCGAGCCGTTAACATGGACGATAAAGCCGAATGAATATCCACGACAGCCTCATTTAAAAAGGTCAGCTTGTTGCTTTGAGCTAAACCATCAGCAAGTTGCGCCGTCAAACATGATTGATGCAATTGCGATACGAAATGGGCCTAGTATGCGAAAAATCATGGTAGAAAAATTCGCTCAACAGGCTTATGTTTGCCGTTCAAACTTTGGGTATCCCACCCACTCGCTGTTATCCTATGACTTATTTTTTATTCGAGCATGGCTTGCATTCACAAGAGACACTCAAATGAAGAGACATATTTTCGAAATGGAATTCGAAAATTACCTGAGAGGACCAGCCATGCAATTTCTTTCTAAAATTACTGCATTTTTTACCATAAGAAAACGGACTAAAGTAGCTTATTCTCAGTCAGGTATAATATAAGTAATTTGTTAGCTTGATGTTAGAACGCCAGAACAAGGTGAAGTTTACACCATTTCTAAATTGTCTAAAGTTATAGATCACTATCCTCTATACATTTGTAAATTTGAAGCCTTCGTTTATAGGATTCATTGGTGTGATCTGATTATATCTGTTTTCCCGTTAAGCTTTAAATTATAAGTGTGTTATATACTTATGCCTTCCGATCGCATGTTTTCTTTCTATCCCCACGCCAATTTAAGAACGGAAATCAAATAAATCGGCACATATCGCAAGTACATTATTTATTATTATATTAGCTTGGGGAAAAAGAAATCCATTATTTTTATATGAATTTCAGGACTTTATTTAACATGCTTCGGATTGTCCGATTTGGGTCAAATATGCACCGTTTTGTTGTATGATTTGTTCCCATTTTAAAGGCAACTTCAAAATGCCTCTCCCATAGAAGTCCTGGTCTCTATTTGCAAAAAACTCTAGTAGTCGATTTTCACAATCCTCCCTAGATTCCAATTTTTTATCATTAAAGAAATTTTGCAATGCAAGAAAAAGATGATAATCGCTTGGTGCCAAGTCCGGACTGTATGGCGGATGCATTAAAACTTCCCAACCAAGCTCCCGAAGTTTCTGGCGAGTCACTGTAGATGTGTGTGGCCTAGCGTTGTCCTGGTGGAACACGACACCTCTCCTGTTGGCCAATTCTGACCGTCTCTCTTTTTGCTTATTATGGCAATTTAACTTCCAATGCGCTGTCACTTGATATAGTCCCTTCTCTTACTTTGCGATTACGACATCTAATCCTTATCCTTTTTCCAAAAGGAACATTCGCCCAACTTTATATTTCGATTTAGGTCATTCTCTGATGCCTTATAACAAAAATTTAGAAGAGTTACACTCAATTCTATTTTACGCGCTCTTTTTTAGACGATTTGAAATAACACGGTTCACCAAGATACTTTTTTACATGAATTCTTTGTTCTAACACGAGCACCAAAACCATTTTTTTTTTTAATTCCGATTTTGACAGTGTCTCACAACAACAGTTGAAGATAAATTTCAGCGAGATTTCGTTGTGGTTGTGGCTTCTATCATTCCAAACATGACAGGCCTTAACACTCCCCACAGTGGGTTTATTGAGCCATACACAATAAACATATCTGGATTCTCCAGTGTAGTTTAGGACCTTAGTTTATAGGGATTGTCTAACTTTCGGGAGGGCGCCGTTTACGCTAAATTAATCCGTGCGATCAGGCATCGTGGAGTTAAACCGACAAGGTATGTACCCACGTTAAACCACCAAAGACATCTGTGAACTAATTTTACTTTTGTTTTTTGTAATATAAATGAATGGGTTTTGTTACATAGATGTACAATAGGGATTTCATTATTACTTGCTTTGGACAGTTTTAGGGAGCATATTTAGAAATTTTTCATCTTACACGATTTTTTAAAGTTGTGCAACATAGCGCCAAATTTACCATATTTCGCATGTATTTTTTTGCAGGATGTTTTTTGTACGAATTTCTGTAATGCATGTAATAAATGCGTGTAAAAAGGTGTTGGGTGTACTATTCTTCTTTCAACAGTAGAGCGAAGACTTGACTGGCGCTTCTTTACATAAGTGTTATTTATAGATCTTCTAACACGTGGTAAGCGACTCCTGCATAATGCTTGTATCAAGAGAAAGACCACAAAAAGTCCCTCGCGTTTTCATTTTGTCTCGTGGAAAGTTATAGTTATCGTAAATTTCCCGCTTTTCCGCTTTTCCGCTTTTCACTTAATTCGATTTCATGTTCTCTGATATTTTATAACTGTATATATAAATAAGCATATTACAAATACGTGTACATATGAATGCGTAAACTAAATATTACAATTAGAAGAAAAAAGCAAAAATAAAAAACCCTTCTTCCTTACAAAATTTCTTCCATTAATTTTAAGTGCAAATTAAAATCTATTGTAAAAAAAAATAAACAATTCTAATCAAACGAACTCGTAAAAACTCCCCTTAAAATGAAACACAGCCAAGAGACAACAAAAGCAACAACAACACAAGGTGTTATTCATATCAAATAATTAAAACAAAGCGAACATTTCTTCTAGGTTTTCTTACGACAAAACATGATTCACACTTTTCTCTCTCAGTATGTGTCTATCTTTAAATTATGTTTTAATTTAAAAAACAAAAGAAACAAAAAACACTAAGAATTAATTATAAACGAAAGAGAAACGATTAAATCGAATTTATATTTACGATAGTCTGGATTTTTAAAATTAAGTGTTCAATCATGTAAGTTATCCTACATTTAAGAAAAATGCTAAAGACAACATTTTTAATAATTTACTTGCATTTACTTATCATTGCTCTCTGTTAAGTTTCTTTTTTCTTTTATTAAAATTAAAGCGAATAATAAAACAATCTAATATGTAATAAAAATGATATTTCAATCTCTTTCTCTCTCGCTAGCTATTTCTAATATGCTAAGTATTTCTCTGTTCACCATAAGCTGAGGAAGGAAAAGCATGGAAAAATCACTGATTGGAGCTAATCGGTTGTTTTCTTGCTATATTTAAGTCCATGAGGCAAAGTTTTTCGTTTCTTCCTACAGGAGTTTAAAGCTTTTGATTCTTGCAGAAATTTTGTATAAAAACCAATTTATTTGCTTTGCGTAACCATTGTTTTGATAGTCGTCAGTCTATGATGGTCTGGAATATTTCTGCAACACGTCGCAGACTTTTTATATTGTTTACTTCGTTGTCGTCTTACTCCTTACTCCTTCTTCTCACATAATATATTGTCCGGGCTTAATAGCCTTTGGAAAGTTGATCACCTTTTTTTAGTAAAATTCGCCACCTTTGGCAATCATATCGTTTTGCGAAGAAAGAAGGAAAAATAAGAAGAGGTAAGGGCGATTCATATTAATAAGTTTTAGTCTTCGAATTCTATTGCTACATTGTATTACTTTAACACTAGACTAATCGACGTTTTGTTTATACCTGTCAGTTTGACGGATGATTTTATGAATGGTCACAATCGCAAAATTAAAGAGAGAAAACTGAAATTTGTTACAAAGTTTCCGTAAACAGATAGGAATAGGTAAAAATTTGAAAAATGGGCGTGATTTATTCACAAAAACATTGAAAATGTAAGAAAAAAATAAATCGTGTGTAACTCTCGGTCCCGTGAATATATTTTTGAAAAATTGCTAAGCAAATATTCGCCAGGACCGTCTGCATATTCGGTTCCGATCAGTTTACTAATACCACGATAAGTCATGGCAAAATTTTAATTCCAACTTATTTCCAATGTATTTCCTGTTTATTCTAACCCACATTAGGATTTTCTCCACCTACTTACAATTAAATTTCAAATGAATATTTTCATCATTTCGTCTACTGCTCGCCATCCCATGAAGATACTCTTGAGAAGCTGTAATTCAAATATTCATCAGGATCATCTTCATGTTTAGTACAAAAAGGCTCCGACGTCCACAATTAACGATAAAATCCTACCCACTACGATTTGGCGTTACTTCCGATTTAATTTGTTTTTATAATATATATTAGTTTGCATATTCATTTACGTCACATATTATTACGAAAACCGCGTATTTCATAAAATGAATAGGCGTTAAAATAATTGATTCAGTTGAGAGGATAAATTTGCTATTTACGATAAGTAATAAAAGCAAATGATCACTTTTAATTATTCTTTCACCCTTCATATGTTGATTACTTAAGTTTACTTTCATTTCTTTATCTTTACTTCTCGAATTAGCCATATGAGGGCGGCTTTTTACATGATTGTTATGAGTAGTGTAAGCATAATGAGTAGCAAACGAGGTGAGCAAAGATGCTTCAGTCTTTTAGTAAAGATGAACATTATGAGTAGAATTTATATGTTTTCATACACGTATGGCAATACTTTCCAATCGCTCTTTCTTACTGTTACTGTCTCTCTTATTCTGATTATCATTCGCTTTAGGAAGACAAGAAACGCGAATTTTTGGGCGCGTTTTTCACATTCACTGCTTTGTATACCCTGCATTACTGCTCTGAGTGAAGCTCTTCATGTAATGACATTTGAAAGTAATGTAGGGTGATCGGGAAGTGGTTTGATTCGAATCGTTTTCAATGGTCTTCGTCCTAGAGCCAAAACATGTCGATGTAACAAATTTGATCAATTTGCCTAAAAAACTTCAGGCCTGTAGATTGAGTACAAGAACACAAGAGGGGCGGACTGACAGAAAAATGGTTCAAAAAATGATTTTGAAACAAAAGGGATATTAAATCGAAGATTTCTAAACCGCACCAAACAGAGGCAGTTGCAATTGTAACACGTACTTCATGGGCGCATGACTGTTTACGATTTAATAAGTCTCTCGGCGCAAAATTCTTTTCCTTACGGCTTTATAAGCAATAAGCGTGTACATTACAAACGCGTGTATTATCGATTCTTTTATACTTTGAAAGTGTTTACTAATCTAGCTATACATTCGGCGTCTATGAACAGTTCATTCAAAGTTATTTAGATACCATTGAAAATATGTATTTAGCTGTTTTTTTTTTTCCTACAAAGTGGTTTTCCTTTCTACGAAATTTTATCAGTTAGTTATAATTAAAGTACGCAGAGTATAGTTTAACAAAAAGTTTCCATATTTGCTGTCTACCAATGAAAGCATATACGATGCTGTCATTATTTGGAAATTGTTTTCGTTAGTCTTATTAGAACATTCACATTCCGCCAAATGTTGTTATATTCGCCTATTGTTGTACAGGATGGTATACATATTCGATGTGCGTCAATATATATATATCATATCCGCCCCTCATATATTAATGGAAGCTAGACGCTAGCAAATACAACGCTAAAAAACAACATTTTCTGCAACGCATTCAGTAGCAATAGGCGCAAAATTTGCAATTTATAAGCTTAACACAATATTGTTCTAAACTTTACTGCAGACGTTTACAAGAATCGTTAAAGACTCCAATCCAAAAGTTGGTCTAACTGGCTAACCGATTTGTTCTGAATGATCAAAATACTACATCATTTTTGACAAAAGGTGCTACCTAGCACGTATTTTTTCAATTGAAAAAGTCATTTATTAAAAAAATTTTCTACAATTTTTTCGCTCTTTCTGGCAACATGGCGACACCATGTAAAATTGATTCGGCAGCGATCCAATCATTCGATCTGTTTTCTCAATTTCTTATCACTTGAATACCGCGGCCATGGTGCATCGATCTGGACAAGAGGTAATCAAAAGGCGCTATGCCTGGCGAGTACGTTGGGTACCGCAGAACACCTTATTCGAGCTGCAACACTGTATCCTTGACAGCTCTTGCAACGTTATTGCTAGTATTTTTCGCGACAATACATGGAGTAACAGTTTTATTCGGTTTTAGCACCTTGTAATACCTTAAACCGTCGTGATTCCACTATATGTGCAGCAATACTATATGGCCATGAACTTTCTGCTTTAGTGCCGCGGTGGATAGCTATTCCCGACTAACTCATGATTTTTTGCCCTTGGCATTCTCGTAGTAAGTCGTAGAAGTGGATTTATTTTTAATTTATTTATTTATTAATAAATTTCATTCGATTGCAACGTGCAAGATTGCCAAAATGTTAGCGTTAATATATATTCCAGTCGAAGTCTCTCCAAAATTATTCTCAAAGTTATACGACCGACATAAACAGCTAAACCATCTCCGCGAAACTCTCTAAACTCGGTAAAACTCTGCTCTCATAGCTACAAACAAAATTGTAGACATTTTGGAAGTTTACACATAATAAATAAGATATTTTCGAAAGCGAAATTGATAAAACAAACTACGAAAATGTACAATAAATGAGAATAAGAAAAAAGGAAAAATTTTTATATAAAGTTAATTGAAAGCACAGAGCACCTAAGAAAATATGATTATGAAAAGAAAAACGAAGAGATGGAAGCAAAGGAACATGCTAAGAATTTGTGGTTTTGTTTATTAAGGCAAGAAAATGTCATAAAGAATTGCTGCATACTTCGGAGGAAGCAAACTTTGAAATTTCTTTGAAAAGAACGAATACGCTAAACCGACCGCGACATGCTCAAAGAGAAGAAAGAAAACATAATTTTCGTTGGCATGTCCGTTTATGCCGCTAAGCAAAAATAAATATAAAATTTATTATTATGCAGGCGTGGCCCACTTTAAGGCAGGTCCTTTGCAGCCTGCAGCCCTAGAGATCTCACTTCTCTAAATGTTCTGCTGCCTGAAATTAATTAGAAAGAAGAAAGTCAAGTACCCTTTGGTTCTTATACGCAATATCAAACTAGATGGCAAAAATATCGATCAGTGATCACTGTATATCATTACATATATATTTAAATCAATAACGGTTATAGGTTATATAATAAAGAAGAGTTTGCCTTCCAGTCCGGATGCATTTACGATTTGATCACATACACTTTCACACTTGACTTTTGGTAACTATTCAAAAGGCGAGAAGTTCTAACTTTTGCGAATGTGAGCTGCGCAACAGACCGCTACCTTTGAATATTGCAAGCGAAAGAACAAATGGAAGATAGTCTAAAAACCCTGTAATAGATACAAAAATTGAAAAAGGATCTGTTTAATGCTTATAATAGAAGCAATCATAATCCTTTTCGTATTATTTCGGATGCTAGAGTATAGAGCGGTGGGCATGGCCGTCAATAAAGCGCAGTCAGCTTTAATAAAACATTTGTTAACTTTATCTTTTGTTGACCATAGGATCTGGAGAGGTGTATTTGGTTTTTATAGACTGTTTCTGCGTTTACTATACCATTGTTGGCTGGTTGCGGAGCAACAGGAACAATCCCAGCTAGTATACTACATTGTCCGTCGTTAAGTAGAGCAACATAGCGTAAAGTTAGAAGTAATGGATTCTAGCGATTACATTGACCTGATGACGACATAGTGATGGTGCTAGATGTACAGATTACTTTTCTTGCTCCTACTTGCGGATGACGCCTGCGAGCATATAATATTGTCTTGGAACGTGGCCTGTCTGTCTGTGTGATAATTACAACCACCATCTTGTTATAATAACTTCGTTTTTGACAGAGTTTATAAAATGAAAGCAAAGCTGACGTGTCGTTGCTTGTGTCATACTATGCCTACTGCGTGTCACTTTTTACATAGGCTTTCCCAACACCTACTTGCCTGCACACCAATCTAACTGTCTATTTTAAGATTTGTTTTCTTTTTTAAGTGTATCCTGGAGTCGCTACTACTCACATTGTAGCTTGTGTACTATGAAAGAATGCTTTTCCATATAAGAAGATATTTGTAATGCCTAATGTTGAAGTCCCTACTTGTTAAAAGTTGTAAAAAGTCTTACAAGACTGCAAAAGAAGGAAACCCCTAACG
>NW_023998454.1:1229165-1246606 GCF_014805625.2 Glossina fuscipes | reverse complement strand
CGAGTGTAGTCCAGTGTTGTGGTGAGGTATTTACTTGAAGAGCTGAATTGTCTATTATCGTTGCATGCTCTTACACCCATTCTCTCTATACATTGACATTTATGTTGTTGTATGCTATCATCTTAAAATCTTGAATTTCGTATGTTTGATGAGTAAATTTAATGAATTGGAATCACTTCATAACGAGCAGCTGTTTGCATCCCAACTACTGCACGCTGCATCTATGCATTTAGTTAATTCTATTATATTAGGTGATCGGAAAAGTAACGAGACATTGTTTTCCATTCCGTTTCGTAATTGCACTTTTCTCTTAAACAATTTTGACTTTTAATCCTCCTAAAGTTTACTATGCAGCGCTGATGTTGTGTATTCTACAAGATCAGATCTTTCTTCGTTGCTTCTCAAACCGTCAACCTTTATTATTCTGGATAGGCAATGAAATACAATTTGGACTGGTTTGCTTGAAAAATCATGAATAAACTTAAAGGCGATGTTAAAAAATTCATATAATTTCACCTTGAAAGCCGGCCGAAATCTCCGATGTGTTTCATGTTATTGAAGTGCCAAACTTTTAGCACCAGCGATAGGTTGCTAGATAATCAGACACTTCAAAACGGCCTGTGTGATCAATGCTAAGGTTTGGAGTAGAAATGTAAGACAAAACGAAGCAGATACGTAACCATGACCATTTATACGGTCAAATATTAAATTCGTTCAAAGCTATCATAGCAAACGAGCGTCTTTTCTCACCACTGCTTGGTTTCAATGCCTTTGGAGAATAAAGTATATCATAATCTTGAAAGATAGTTGATTAACAAGTCGTTATTATTTCGCAACATATAATCGGTATCGGTTGTTTCCCTTCTCATCAACCTTATTTCACATGACTTTCTTCACCACCCAATATCTAATTATACAAATAAATGTGTAATGCTATACGTATTGGTTGCACAAGTATTTGTGAATTTCTAAGTGTCTTCTATGGTTATATAAAATAGTTGGCATTCTTAACAATTTAACAATGGATAAGTGTTATTGGCATATATATATATATGTAAATATATATATATATATATATATATAAATTTATATGCATGCAAACGCATTTGTGCGTGTAACTGATTACCTCTAAGTGGTGTTTTGTTATTGAAGAGCTTGTATATAAAGTAATTTAGCACTCGCAACAGATATACTTATTGTTGTTAGTAACGCATACAACATAATGACTACTTTTCAAATATTCTGTGGCTTAGACGAACATAATACATCATACGAACTATCTCTTTCTGATTAAATTAATAATTTAGTTAATTATGTTATCTCTGGAAGAATGTATTACAAGTAAAGCCTTTCTTTAGAAATCGTTGCATATTATGGCTTCAAATGAACAAAAATGTACTGTTAAAAACGAAATCCTCAATTATATTGGGAATAGTACTATAAGCAAATAAAGTGTCGTTTTATTGAAGGAAAGATTTACACAAATTTACTTGTAAGGCCAAACAGCGAGTAAGTTGGTTTGAAAGTTCATAAGCTAAAGATTTGCTTTCAGCGAGAATACTTGAAAGTCGCTCAAATGTTTTTCTGCGCTCAGTGGAATGTATTGTTACCGAGGGACAAACTTCTATTTGCTGCAAATAAGTTCTCCTAACTTTGCGAATAAATTTCTGCAAATAGTTCTTCCAATTTCACTTATGAGACGTTGTGGGATAATATTTAAAAGAAGCACAAAATGGAATTTAACAGTTTTTTAAAATACCTTAAAAAAATAACTTTCGTTTCTGTTCGGTTTAGAAATAATTGTTCATCGATCACCAGGAACACATCGCCTCGACACGAAACTCATATTCTTTCGGAACGATCAGCAAAACATTTAACTATCAATCTGCTATACTTTAAGTGAAATATTTTATAGAATTTTTTGAAATGAATGCCTTTTTCATAGGAAATTTGTTGAGGCATTAATTGGACGCCTAATACATTTCTTTGCTTGAATTAGTAAATATTTATGTAATGAAATTCTTAAATTAGGGAAAATAAAACTTTCATTTACGTAAGCAAAGCACCGCGCATTAACATTCTGACGGACAATGCAAATTTCATTAACGTCCCCACTTTGACAATCAATTTATTAGACAAATTGTCATATATGTAATGAGTAGCCAAGTAGCACCGCGACTAAGAAATCATTGGCCGCGGTTTCAAATGTCAAGTATGGTGGAGTTTTCAGTACAGACTAATTTATGATCTAAGTTATCCGGTACCCCTTAAATCCATACCCTGTAAATTTATTCACAAAATGTGTAGACAAAAAATAATTAAATAAATAGACCATGAATGCCACAAAATTGGCAATGATACAGAATCAGTGCTTCAAATGATTATTAAAGTTATATGAAATTGAATGAAGAATAATAATAACATAACATTGTCTTTCTTCGTCCGCTGAATAACACAAATTGAATTGCTTCCTCCGTTGACGTCGAGAAATAATATATTGAAGTTGCGCCAGGTGAGCCATTTGCTAAGTTTACTAATGTTCCAGATAAATAAATGAATGAAGAGAAGTCATTGCGGGTAAATCTTGACAAGTGATTTTTAATTGACCATGAAATCGAAACGGTCGTAAGAACTTTTGAGGCTATGCAAAGGAGAAGAATTAATTTGATATAAAAATCAGTTACTTCCAATTTTGTTTTCAAGCGAACTCTTAACTAACATAAGAGGCGAGCTTTTCTCTATCTGAAGAGATAAAATTGTTTAGATATTAATTTTCAATATTATGGAGTGTTGAGTTAGTTTCTCATTAAATATTTATACACAACAAAAACGACGACAGCAGCAAATATTTTTGATTGTATGAAAGATATCGACTTCTAATGCGATGATTCACGCAATGAGTTTTTAGAAAACTGATTGTCATAACATTGCGCACCGTTTCGGTTGTCGTTAATGTTTATCTTATCAAGTTTGTTTTTTGAGCAGTATCTGATTTACCTGATAACCGATATTAAAGTAAGTTAGAAAGAATAAATAAGTCAATAAATACTTAAGAAGTAGAATAATACAAGACAAATAATTTTTCTGTCTGTTTATAAAGTTTATTATTATTTATTATTTTCTTTCTTTTTACAACACGTATTAATTAAACTAATTTTCAAGAAATTTCCGTATTAATAAAAAATTTTAATGCATAAATCTCAAAAAGCTGTATACCACACCCAATATTGTACTTAATACGGGGACCGCAACCTCTGCCGAACTTGCACATCTGTAAAAGATTTCCAAAATAAAAATTTATAGAAAAATCGTTACCTAAAGAAAAGAAAAGACTTCTTCTTCTGCTATTTTTGTTGAATTTTCTTGCATTCCCTGCTAACACTACGCGAAACGAGGAAAGCCTCCAATAATAATAATCTTATTACAATTAGATCGTATGGACAAGTGACATACCCCGTTACCTATATTTACAATAAAGTGAACGATTGACTATACACACATAATATATAAAATCATTTTTTTTGGCACCGATTATAGCTAGTAGTTGGCAAACAAGAAGCTATATTCAAATGAGAGAAAAGCTCTAAGTTTTTGTTTTCTCTACTACCGAGCACAACTGCGGACCCGTTCATTTGGTGTTGCAAAGTAATTTGCTTATGTGCAACCAAATTTTCCGATTATGGAATAAACTTTCTTCTAAGCAGAGTGATACATAGACTGATTTGAATAAATCCATTTGTCATGATGTCTGATCACATGTGCAGCTAATCACTTTGTACGGTATTTTTGCAAATGACAAGGACTTGAAAAATTTTTATTTATATCCTTTGTGCTAGATATAGAAATAGATTATTAATTAAAAACTTACTTATCTGATTGTTGTATATCCACCACAGAATCTTTAGCGAAATTAAAGAAATGTTTAGAAGCTTCGTCTTTGACTCCTTCTAGCCATTTTTTATCAGCAATACGTTCACGGGTCATAATTAAGCCGAAAGACGCATTCGGAATTTGCGGATTCGTGTAACCGCACATAAGAGCGTGTTTTTTGTCAGCACCAATTTCTAAAATTTTATATGTAGTCGGCTTTTCGTCTGTTAAGTTGTAAAGTACAGTAAATCCGTTGGGATTGGTGAGATCGAGAACATCGATCACCGCTTCTTTGGCAGTATTTATCAAAGTGCTATTTAAGGCGGCATGAGAGGTGGTAATCTTCACCTTTGTATCATTTTGTGTGAGAGCCACTTTCATTTCGACACAAGCAAATTTATGAGCAGGAGAACGAGATGCGCCGTACCAAGCACCCTCTAACTAATTATTATATAAAACAATTAAAGAAAATCTATATTTAGGAAATCTTAACTTACTTCCTTAACATTTAGCAGAGAGGGCGGTGTAAACTCGGGACAGGATACCAGATGGTCGTCATGTCCTGCGCCTTGTCCTTCAACGCTTAATACTAATACACTAACAACAGCCAGAAGAGTGTATAAAAATTGCTGATGCTTGGACATTTTTGTCATTTGTTGTTTTTTAATTGCTTTGACGAGTTTCACGTACGAACGCTGAAATGGCACTGAAAACTCTTTCAAGCATTTGCTAATAATTTATACGAATTAGTTCAATAACTATACGTCATGCTGATCGTGATTTACGTATGCACACATATGTGCGTGTTTCTGTGCGCAATATCAGGCTCTTGTCTTTTATCATTTTTTCATTGTTGGCCTTTAGTCTACGGCAAAAGGAAAGAAAGAGAAAACGAGAGACTGAAATCGGGAGGATTTTTGTCAGAAGCTTATGTGGTGATAATGACTGGTACCAGTAAACATTCATTCGCACATAACTTGTATTCATTTTTAATTTTTTGTTTTTTTTTTTTGTTTTCTTATTTTTAAAGTGGTGAGATAAACATTAAAGAAATTCTTAGTTATAATTGCTTATATCAAAAAGCAGAACTTTCGATTAATAGGCAAACTCATGGAAAGATAATAAATATATATAACAGCGAGCGCAATAGAAAATCTTCGCCTTTCTTTCCAATTTATAGCCAAACTTTTATGACTAGAGTTCTTTTTTTAGTTACACCTTTATTGCCTTGTTTCTTATGACAAATATAAATTTTGGAAAAAGCTTTTACTGTAATAAATCGGATTTAAAGGTTTATACTTTAAATAAATCGACTGTGTTCTAACATCCGTGGTTTCATTAAAATTATGTTTGTTTTTTTTTTTTTTTCTTTTGCAAAACCTCTATAGCTGTAATAGATGCGGATTGATTAACAGAAGAATGTAAGAAAGAAATCACTTGTGAAGTGATTAGTATACGTAATCTTAATTAGTGCAAAGGGGGACGACTTGCTCAAACGATGTTAGGATAAAGATTACGATTTCGAAACATTTAAGCCAAAGAACACGTTCCAAAATGAAGCAATTAGGTCTAAAACTATGCAGAATAGATAAGGTTAGGCTAGTTGAAGTTGAGATGGCAACTGCATCGCAGTTTGTCAGTGATACCGAGTCAATCAGGAGGGGAGAGCTGTCGAAACAAACTCAACACTTTGTATCGTCTTATCAGCAATCTGACACACATCTCGAAAAAAATCATTTCTCGACTTTTTGTCAGCAAACCAAGACAGGAGCATAACAAATGGATGGCAAATCAATCTTATTGGGATATCTGGATAGATTGCACGAAAGTCGTTAGAATTGGTCCCAAACATCCTATAAAAGCTACATGATGCATTGACATTCTCTCAAAGGTCGATGGTAAGAAGACATGGGATAACCGTGTTGTTGCGCTGCAAGTAGCAGTCGTTGCAAGGCTTTTGGGTAAGTTCCACGTCGGCATAATACTTTCTACTCTTCAAATGTTTGATAGTATAAATGTGAATTTTAAAAGTCTATTGTACGCGTAACTTCCATGCCCAACTGGTAATCAATAATTAATTTTCGTGAAACGAAGCGTGAGAAGATTTTTCCGAAAACCCAATGTTCAATTCGCCTCTAACTAATTTTAATGAACATTTTCGTTCTAGTTTACACAACTAGTTTGGAAATATCGCGAAGTATCATAGCATATAGTAAAATGTAACAGCGAAATTATTATAATATAATGCTTAAACTACCACGAGTTCGTCGAGTCTTTCTCTTGGGTCGTATCCTTGGGCCTTTCAAAGTGCGTAAGATTTTCTTTGTTGGATCTAAGTTTAACCGATGTTATAGTCGATTGTTAATTGAACTTTTTTAAATAAATTTATTTCAAGACTGTATTTTAAAAACTTTTTTTCAGCAGGGTGGTTGCGCTGATGGTTCTTTCCACAAGAGAACACTGCAAAATGCTCAATAAACATATAAACAGTTTCAATCATACATACATTAATCGGTTTTCCGGAAATGCCTTCGAGCTCGCAAAGTAACATTGGCCCTTAGTGGATTCTTATTCCTTCTTGCAATCAAATATCTCAAAATTGATTAGAGATGGTTAAGTAATCTTTGTTTTAGCCTGAAATTTGCGCATGAAATAACGAAGTAGTGAATCAGTATTGCATTGTTTTTACTGAACTATTATTTATGACAATGTGCTTTATTCGTAATAATCAATTAAAATCATCTGAGCAATATATTATTGTATTCCCCTCTCATAATTATGTCGTTACTGAAAAATTTAGAACAGCCTTATCTTCGCATGGCATCAATATTGCTGCAAAGGATTATTTTAGAGGGATGAAGGCTTTTTTAATTGTAATTTCAATTTGGAATGAAATTTTGATTCTTTTAGCAATCCGTATGAGTTGTCGATATTGAACATTGCGTACGTGTTACATATGCATTTCGTGTATAGGTCATACATTATCAAGAGACCACGTTGTCATTACTTCGCTTTATCTAGAAATATGTTAACGTCAATACGAATTATTTTGGCGCAATGTTATCTTGACAGCAAATTAATATTACGTTAATGCGAGAATAAATTTGTAATAAACATACGCTAGTAGTAAGTCACCGCATTGAAGAATGGTAATTAAAATGCAACGAAGTATTTAGAAATTACATTAACGATGAGTTCAGCTTAACTTTGGTATTGCGTGGAAGTTAAAGTGCAAATATAGGTAGCTTACAGGGACTAATGGCTAACGGCCTTGACTTTGAGGATACTTATCTTTTTAAATACAAAAATTTGCTAACTTTCCGACATTTCATTTATTTTTCAATTTCATAAATTAATAATAATAATAAACTAATAACACATTAATATTTTCTGAGGGGTGCTATTAATTTTATCGGATAAGCTCCTCCCAAAATTCGAGATCGTTGATGATTGAATTTAAAAAAAAGAAATAATTAAAAAAAGATTCCTGCCGATGCTTGACGCAAAAAAAACTGGCATACAAAAGACTTTTGTCGAGATTTAACGATGTTTCGACCAACAGCTTGACAGAGTTATATGGCATTCTATGGTCATTATTTTAGTTTATGTTAACAGTACTAGTGCAGTCAATTAAAGAAGTCAACTTTGTTATGACGGAGAAAGGGTATTGACAATTCACAATTGAGTGAAAATCAATTCATTCTGGGCATGAATGAGCTCGCTAAAGAGAAAAAATTAGATCCAAGGTAAATTCTTTGCTACAAACTGAAAATTATGCAATCTAGCAAATTATGCAATTAGCAACCCATGGAAAACGGTCTAATTAAAATTTTGGCGGAATCTATGCCTACGCTTACACCTACGACTATTAAATACCCTACACAATTTCAATTTTCGAGATTATATCCTGTTTACTATCGTAGAACTGCATACCAAAAATTCGACGTCTGTGCAAATAAAGGCACACTTTCCGTAAGAGTCATTATGACCAAGATGCTTCACAATTCAGCCTAATGGATCATTTTTCAACCTCAAAATATTAAAACTTACACTTTTCCGCTCTAAACAATAAAAATTTTCATGAAAACACCTATATAAGGTAGGATGCAAAAAATAAGTCGAGTAAGTCCAAATTTGCTACAGTGAGTTTTTTTTATTTTAAATTACTGTTTCATAATGGAGCGTTGAAAATTAGGTCTTTTTGTCTCAAGCATTTCGCTTCAGAGAGGCTTCAAGAAACTGCCTCATCCCGCCTAAGGTTTTCGCGCCAATATAGAATGTCGAAATAGTATTACTTAACCACTTTTCTCAAGAAATTCTAAAAATTGCAATTTTTGCCATATATATAGGAAGAGGGGAAAAAATGAACCGAACCATTTTCAATAACTCTCGTCGTCGGCTCAAAGTAGGTCAGTGTACCTAATTTCATCAAAATATTTCAGAAATTGGGATCTGTACCTTGAACACAAAGTTACATGAACAGACGTCAGACGGACAGACGGGCACAGAGGCGAATGGACTGGCTTAAAATATGATTCTGAATAGACCGGTATAAAGAAAAGTGGATTTATCTCAAGCCTTTGCGTGTTACATACGCCTAAAAAACCTTAACATAACCAGTACCTCAAGTGCTGTAGGGTGTAAAGATTTAACGCGAGAAAGTCACCAGAGTTGAAGTTTGTTCAAAAGCCGGAGAGACACGCAAACCTCTCTTGTAGAAAGCAAGCCGAATGTTTTAAATGTGACTTGGCTCACTTAACCTGCATTAAAAGTGACGACAAACTTCGAAAATGTGCTAGTAGTGGTTCGAAAATGTGCTAGCAGTTGCATTGTCCAGCTTTTTAAAAACATACTTTAAAACCCCACTTCACGCAGATCAACGCAGGACAAGCATAGTAGTAATTATTCCTTGAACCAAGAAGGGTTTTCTTCGCTTAATAAACAACACTCAATTACATATACTGCTGGTAATAATCTTTCTAATTACCAATACGTTGATATATCCAGCCAATACCAGACATATACTATGCATTAGGCCGTGGTTATAACTGCATAAATGGAATGCCTATAAAATGTTTAGACTCTAAGTCCTCATCTTAATATTTATTCAACAACAAATTACAATTCAGCCACTGTCCAACTTAGTGGAAATGTGCAGAAATGATTATAGGGGCTAAACCTAATAAGCCAGAATACGTTGTATGCTCATATAGACCGGTTTATTTCTAAAACCTTTGAGCAAATATGTATACAAAAGCCACTTACAGCTCTAGAGCAAATACTTTTTATCCCTTACCGCTAAATCGGTTTCAGGAATAAACAGGGTACCAATGAGCAATATTATCGTGTTGTTTCTTAGGAAGACATTGAAAATAAAAATCGGTGCGGTGGTGTACTCTTGGATGTATAAAAGGCCTTCGGGATACTTTTCGAACATAAAAGACTCAACACAACTCCCATGTATTTGTTGCTCAAGCCATATTTGCAACGCGACGTTTTCATGTGAGATTTGAAAATCCAATTCATATAACAATGAAAGTGGAGTGCTGCAAGGAAGCCTCCTAAATTCAACATTCACTTCGGGCTTTCCGAACGCTGTAAATGCTTTAATTGCGATAAATACAAATGACATAATAATCCTATTTTCATTTGGTGATCCCATGAATGCGTGTGCACGACCTACAATTTCATGTACACAAAACGGTGGAAAACACACCGTGTAAAATATCTTGGTAAAGTTTGACATGGAAACACCATCCAAAAGCTAAACGGCAGAAATAAATGCATTTTATGGAAGAGTATCCTGTAACCTACTTAAGCCCAAGTCGTACAACTGTGGACAACAGCTAGTCACTCTAATATTGAAATACTTCAAAATTATCACCCCAAAGTTGTCTGTCTCATTGGTAATGTCCCGTGATTCGTTAGCAACAATTTATGATCACCTGGATTTCACCAAATATCTAATTCGATGCGTTTCTTCAAAATATCTATCTGTAGAACTGAATAATTATGTAAATCCTTTGACAATATTTCTAAGGAATAAACCCAATGAAATAAGAAATTTGAAAAGACATCGTTTACTGGGTCTTCAATTTCCTAAATTAGTTTAATGACTATTCTAAGTTTACAGAGTTTCTCTCTTATATATCATATCGGTATTGTTATACAGTTCGCACAATAACTGCAGCCATTTTTTTCATCTTGCCGTGATATACACTTATAATCTTTTCTTGGGTAGATTGTAAATTTAATACCTAATAAGAAAAGTCAAGAAAATTATATTCGGTCGTAACCGGAAAAAGGAAAAAAGCAAAATTTTCGTACCCTATGATATTGCGTGGTATTAGTAGGCGTGGTAAATTTTTCCCTTTTTTCTACAGGTATTAAAGCATCGCCCACAGCATATGTTAATGTAATTCAAATTTTTGTAGATTTGTTGTGGTCTACGAGTAATAAACAAAAAACCAATATTTTATTTCTTTTGAAAAACTGAGAAATTCTCACTCTTTCGTTGTTCGGCCGATTTGACACTTCTTGAATGTCATCGTACATTCACTTCAGAATTTCGTTTCAATGAATAAAATTGTGTTATCCTGAAAAAGATAAATTACTCACTGACGTCATTCAGTGCATCCGATCACATCGAAATAAGTGAGTGCCCAGCGGATTTTGAAGATAACGCAGAGAGAGCAAACTGGAATAATTGGCAAGAATTTGCGTAAGCTAAACAGCTATTATAAGGAACGATTAAAATATTTATTCGTATATAGCAAGGTACCAGGACTTGGACAGAACTTTACACTACTCTTATAAGAGCAAGCAAACTACGCTCTGCGAACACTCATCGTATGGTACGAGGCCACAAGCAAAGGGAGAAACGAAGGTAATGAATACCTCTAGAGGGTGATTGAACCGGGGAATCCTACCAAGTTAGATGAAGAAGTTTGAAAATAAAGCTTTTGTGGAATCGCCCGAATAAAATGAAATATTCAATGACTCTAAAAATCATTTGCAGATAAATGGCTTTGATATTTCAATGCAATAACTTAATCTTAATTTTTTTCAATTTAACATATAGGTATTATTCTTTCTCGCGCTTAACTTTATATAATTGGTATTTGAATTGCATTTTCTTGAAGGCTGATGAAAAAAATGATCATTGAATGTATGTGTTTCTTACATTAGTAGTTGCCTCAAATCACTATCAAAACTTCATGAACGCATCCGGGAAATCTTCGCTTTCAAATTTTAATAATCCTCGTACAAACTACAAGACGTTACAAGAAGTTTTGAACCACTTGGATTGGTATGATAAGCCTTTTAAATGCGTGAATGTATTTTCTTTTCTTTTTAGTTTCCGATGACTCATCATCATTTTGACTTACTTTGATAAAAATAGGTGCTTACAAAACGATAAAGGCTTCAGAGCTAAAAAAATGGAAAATTCTTCCACTTCAAGCTTCCTCTACAATAACTTTCTGGAAGTCCTTCGAAACGGTCAAATATATATGTCTATTTGCAATGAAAAATACTTGTTACGTAAACTTTT
The DNA here is from genome assembly GCF_014805625.2 of Glossina fuscipes. NCBI lineage: Eukaryota > Metazoa > Arthropoda > Insecta > Diptera > Glossinidae > Glossina > Glossina fuscipes. Next base: position 1,235,184 of record NW_023998454.1, on the reverse strand, counting down.
TCAGAGTTTAAGGCACATGATGGTGTTAAGAATATAATGGATGATTAAAATGTAGAAATTGTCCATCGTCATGAAAAATTCCCCTCGCGAGTCATTATCTAAATAAAAAATTACCTTTTTCCCTTCTCATGAATACCTGATTAAAATAGTTTATTTATGGTGTGGAAAGGTTCAGTAAACCTTGCTGTTATCGAATTGGAGATAACCGATAAAAAAGTGCTTTCTGCAAAGTATAGAATATGAAGAATAAACTGATGTTATGTATTATTCCGTAATGGTTTTGTGGAGATACCAATAGAACGACCAAAATTATTTTTATAATATATATAATACAGCTTTGGCTAAAACTAGCGCAAGAATTCGTATCACCGTCCGTGACAATTTATTCAATTTATCACCATTTCTTGGCGCTAATTATTCTAGTCCAGTAGATACGGATTTTATTTCACTTTTCGCACGGAAACTCTGTCTCTTGGACTGCGATAGCTTCACTATAAATTCTGTTCATGCCTCCTTAAAGGAAAATGAGTCAGCTTCGGCCTCATCATTAGATTTTCAAGCAAACTGCTGTCTTGACACATCGTCAAATAATAAATAGAAGTAAAAGCTTGTCTCGCACAAATGAGTCGTGGGAAATCAATTAACCTTTTTGTTGCGTTTACGCTCAATAGCAGACGATCGTTTGTTATGGAAAGCTAAAGAGGCCAACAAAGTAATTCCATTTTGAAACCTTTGCCGAAGCAGCGCACTAAGACTTTCTTGTGATTCACATAAATAAACGTGAAATGATTTTCTTTGGTGAGTCTGCATGCAATGGTTTTTGTCGTATGGGAACTAACATCATTATCTCTTCAGACACTTCAAGTCGTATTCAGCCAATTAAGTCAAATGTCCCTTTTAAGAACATTCATTTTATCCATAGAAAACATGTCTTGAAATAGTTTTTACAAGCACACATTCAAACTCTATAATAGTTACCAACTACACACACTTGTTTGCTCGTTGCTTCATAATGGAAAAGAATCCTTAGTTCGAACTTAATACTTTACATTTATTCAGAATCATTCTCTAAATTAATCTGAGTCTGTATATCCATCATCTCCCAGTCCAATGTTTGTTCGTGTACTTTTGTGTTAAAGCTGCAGGCAGCAATTTTTGAGATATTTCGATGAAATTTCATGCAAGGAAGAACGCTACTAGAAATGGTTCGAATCGATCAACTTTTTCGACCTGTCAGACTAGGGCGTTATTTGGCCAAAAATTGCAATTTTCAAAATATCTCGGGAAAATTGGTTACGCAGTAATATCTCGACATTGCAGATCACTGTGAAAACTTTGGACCAGCTAAGACAATTTCTTCAAAACCACTCTTATATAACCGTTCCTACGGAAATGGAAGCTTTATATGTTAACAAGGTCGAATTTCCAATATATAACAGTGAAAATTAGTTCATAATTGTAAATTGACAAAGAAATCTACATTACGGAATCGTACATCTATTTTCTGAATACCACCGCATATAAGGATTCTCAGCACTTATATGACAAATAAGTAATAATAAATAATAAAAAAAATTAAGTGGAACGAATTTGGATTAGGTCTATTTTTTTTGTATTTTATCAATTATGGGCGCTTTGCATGAAAATAATGTGTACTTTTTGGATTATTGTAATCAGCACGAGTGAATAACTACTGTACTAGGCGAACTGGTGTATATAATACTCACCTTTGCCCGACTATAATATTTCTACTTGTTTTATAGAACAAAACTGAAAATTTACACCGTTATTTGTTGTATTTTATGAGTAACGAGCAAAAAAATAGCATATAGCAAGAAGGGGTAAGACCTGTTCAGATTTACTTACTATAACATCTTCCATACCATATATGTTCATATTTTCATCAAAATTTTGTGCTGATCAAACAACCTTCTGGGTATTGCAAACTATCTGTTAAAATAGGTAAACCTACCTACCTTCGGTGATGGGTACAAAAAGTGTACTAATTATGATATGGAAAAATATCAAACTAGGGTGCAATGAAGAGCCGGTATTTTTCTCAAAAGTTTTATCTGTTGCTTAAATTTTTAAGATTAATTTTTATATTGTCATCAGCTGTAACTAAAATTCAAGTAGTGATAACAACGGTACTGATTACAAGTTATCGAAGTTGTAATGACATTGAAAAAAACTCTAAGGCGGTGTTCAAAAAATATTTTCAAACGAAAGCAAAATATACAAACATCAATAATAACAAAATGTATAAAAAGTTACAAGAATTCCCTTTTTGCGTTACATGCAAGCTTTTCGTGATAAATAATCTTCTTCCTTTATTAAGAGCCCTCCTGACCATTTCCTATTGGGATTGAAAAAACACTTCAAGCGAAGGAAGAAATTTAATAATAATTTTTAAGTAGCTCTTCTACTTAAGTTGCTTTGTTGTTGACTTAATTTCTACCAAAAATTAAACTAAGCTTAAGTTTCAATATGACTTACTTCGAAAGCAGGGACATGCATTAATTGCAGATTTTATAGACGATAACCGTTAAAGCAGGCATGAGTAGATGTAAATCTAAACACACATGAAAGCAGATTCTGTCGTAAAATGTAGTTTAGAAGAACTGTCATTAATTTTCAACCATCGTAAATCCAATATTTGGTGTTCTCAAAACAGATTTACTACAACAAAGCATCAGTTTCGGCATTTCGGCCTCATGTGTTCCTTAAATGAAAGCTCAATGTAGTTAAAACAGAAATTTTTGAATATCTGGTTGATCAGTCGATGTAAGTGATCGCTTACCTTTGTGAAAACAATTCCAAACTTGCCATCCCATCCAATTAACATTTGGTATTTTTATCGCTTGTATATACTTTATAAAAAGTTGTGTTGTCTAGAAGTGTTTAACTAGGAACCAATAAATCAGTTTTATATGCGATTAGTGAAGAAGCAAGAGAAAAATTCTTTAAAAGCATACGCGAGATTACTAAAACTTTTAAAAGTAATTATATAAAAATTTTGTAAAATTATGCTTTACATCGTCTTGTGATTGAAGATAGAAACCATGTAGTCAGTCTTTTTCCCGACATTTCTCGTCCCCACCGCGAGGTATACATTGAGTAGTTAATTAACTTTGTACACTTTTTAAGGACAGCACATATATAAACAATGCCTACTGTACCGTATTAAATAATAAAACGACTTCTGTAAGTCGAAATGTTACCTTTAAATCTTAAGCAACTGAAGCGGATATAGCGGATATGCTATGGGAATTGAATGCATCGAGTTATGGGTAAGAAAAGTGTTACGACCGGAAAATGCTTTAAAAATGAAAAAGTTATGATCCTAGTGAAATGAACGAATAATCTCGACGGTGAAGTCAAATATCGACGCCCTCCTTATAAGGGCAGTTAGGTATAGTGAGAGATACAATGTTCTTCGAGCTGCTCCAATTCATAGAAACCATCACCTAGGAACCTTGGCGACAATTGATGCAATTGAGCAGATATTTAAAGAACAGACATGATCGGGTTGCTGTTCAGTACGGCGATGCTGATCACTATTTTATAATGGTCTTGTACCAAGTGTTAGTAACATTTAAAAGCGATGCGTTCCCAACGCATTTTAACAAATGGTTCCATTTTAGGATATATTTGCAGTAAATATTTGCCTACCCCCTACATTATCGTGAAGTATTGGTAAGGCATAGAAATAACGTATACATTTTCAATGCAGCTGATTAACAGAGATCTTCCTGTTTGACAATTTGTTAAAATCACAATTGCACTCTTAAAACGTTGTTTATCTATCATGAGCAATTCGAATGCATCAGCAACCTTTTAGAGGGGACGCTGCCAATTGCCAGAGCAGAGCCGGCAATCCGTAAGCTTTTTTCGCTCGTGATTCCCTTCAATTATTCGGGATCGTTTTGATAATGTTGGCTGAAAAAAAATTCGCCGAAGCAAAATCTTTACACAGCTCTCGTTGAAGAGATAAATCAACCATGCAGGTTACCGATTATAGACAGCAGTCCAGTTTTCGTGATAGCCCTGGAAAACTATTCTAAACTGGATGGTGCGGCAGGTTTTACGGTTGTGGTTATAAATTCGTGCAAAAAAATATCGTACGCCTCGTCATGAGAAACCGTGGTCTTGTTAATATCCTTTTTAGCTTTTGAATGTATTGAGTTTTAATGCTAAAATTTGTTTTTAGCACTCCTCACGGAATCTATTTTCACACGGAAAGAGTTGTCGTAAATTATGCAGGGATATATTGGCGTTTATCTTTTAGCGGCACCTAATCCTTAAAGCCAATTCAAGCGATGATAAAACCCTTGGATTAACTAACGTGCTTTGCTTGTTTTTCAAGAGTTGCGTTGGTTTCCTTTTAAATTGTTTATATATAAATTTTATGAATAAAAGTAAAATTAAAATATTGTATGAGTATATTTATTATATAATTTATTTATATAATTTTTCATCAATTTCAGCCTTTCCGCTACATTTATATGATACGATAGTGACACATTAATGACCCAAAAACCTTTTATGTTCTCCGTTTGACCTGCTATGTGTATGTAAAGGATGTTGAAATGACTTTATTTAAATTAACGATATTACACTAAAGTAATTAAATACAAAAAGTAAGTAAAAATATTTGACGACTGTACTATTTCACAAATTGAATCGACTTCACGGCTGTGCGACTTTGGGACTCCATCGGCCGACGAAGGCGAATTCTTCTTCTTTTAAATAAATAACTAACTTGCTTCTCTCCGTTTCTCTACCACGTGATTTCGCCTGTTTTACTCTGCGATGCTTCTATCAGCTCTCATTGCTTACTGCTATTCTAGGTATTTAAACTTAAAATATCCATGTGTATGCAGTGAATAGCAATATGCATCAAACGTAAAGCGTAAACGCATATTGTTATTACTGAAAAGAAATAGGGAAGACTTCCTTGTTATTTTTATTTTTTAATCAAAATTACGATAGCATAGCTTTGTCTAAAAGCCCAATTCGACGCCAATAAACGTTTATCAAGACTAACACAAGAATTTTACCGTTTTAAAGCCCGTTATAAATTCATAGATTAAAAAGTTTATGAATCAAATTTGAGGAAAATGATTTAGAATGTCTCGAAAATCTATTTAGGGCATCTTGTGTCGCTGTTTCTGGCGTGGAACGCGCCACTCTTACGCTTAAATCTTCATTCTCCTCGAAGTCACGCATTAATTTTTACTCAATATCACGATGATTTTATTGAGTATAATTAAAAAAGATATACGACAACTGAATAATATTAAGCGCAAAATTTGAGTCTTTATAATCTAATGTAAGAAATCTCAAGAGGTAAATTAAAGATGCGTATCCGAGCACATATGACTAGTGCGTATACAAAGACTGAAGAATATATATAAATATGAAAAATTGTCAAGTCTTGAAACCTCGACTTTGAAAGTTCAGTCTATAAACTCATCTCATATCACCTTCGATTTTGAATTCATGAGAATATCAAGCGGAAAATTGACATTAGCATAAATAATTTAATTAAGCTTTTGGTCTATTATAATATCAGCCCTACACTCATGTGTTAAAGCCATTGACTTTCTTTTCCGAACGTACTACTACAGACATTCTAAAGTACATATTGATGGCTTGCAAATAAAGAAGAAAAAACGGTTTGCTGAATTAGGGGGTGGAGAGGGAAAGGGAAAGGGAGAGGGAGAGAGACAGAGAGAAGAAGAAGACCCCTAAGAATGTTATATGCTAAAGAATTACACACAAAGTTTTTTTTCTCCACTGGTTAGCCAAAGGTATGTTTGTGTTCTTCTAAAAATAACTATTGTAGAAATGTTTGCAGATATTTGTACGTAAAAGTTTTATAATGCTAGTCAGGTAGTGGTTGAATTCTGCTGCAATAGTCATTATAATAATGCCACAACGAAGTGTGCTTAGAAATATAAAATTTTTCAAAACAGACACCAACTCTTTTCTAGCCATTTTGCTAGTATATGATACA
>NW_023998454.1:1216565-1229065 GCF_014805625.2 Glossina fuscipes | reverse complement strand
GCAAGAAAAAGTTTCTTTAATTTCAAAAATACCGTTTAAAATTAACTTTGTTTACGTATGAAGCGTAAAAGAAACGGAGCAAAAATTCACTGTAGGAAATAGTTTATATAATATGTAGCACTGTCCTGAAAGTCAGTCAGAAAAAAACCATTACCAAGAATTTTGCTACATCCTCACAGTATCAAAGACAACATTATCTTGGCTACAAATACGTGAAAAAAATTCCCAATCAATTTTTTTTTTTTTTATATTCAACTTTCACTTAATTTCATACTCACTATCAAGGGAATAAGAATTTAATTTGCTATTCTACAATTTTTAACACGTAGAGAAAACACCACTCTCTTCATATATGACTTTTAGTCTTGATTGGCCTGAGACTCCTTATCTTATGCCTTAACCATACCCATCTATTTACCTAACTATTCCTTCGAAGTTTTGATTTGCGTTGCAATTAGCAATTATGTTGGAAGAAAAGAGACGGCAATAGCGACTAAATAGAGAAGTTTTTACCTAAAAAGCTATATAAAAAGAGAACACGTTCTTCAAAATCTGCTTCATTGTCAGCCAAAACTTTTCTCCTTTTCCTCTTTTCTTTTCAAGAAGCAGACGTCCTTCTCGGTTGAAGAATATATACGAGAATATCGAGATATTGAGCCATATCTTGATATTTTCTGAGGAACTAAAAACTAAATATCCAGGCGGGATACTTATCAACGCTCAGAACAAATGGTAATCAGAGACAATATTTTGCAGGGATAGCAAATTTAGTAAAATTCACCTCTGAAAGTCATTGAAGCGGTTTACTGACGGATTTGCCGTTCGCTTGATTATTGTTGCACCATAAGATTACTTAGTTATAGCTTTCTGCGCATTATTGATGTCTATGCCTTCAGCTCTATTACCTCAGTCCAACTGCTGCGAATGGATTTCGATTGTTATGGTTCTGATATAAGTTCGCGCAATACCTTAGAAGAAATCCGAAAATTGAATAGACCCTTTTAGTTCCGTATATAGGAGCTTACGTTTTTCATTAATTGTCATTACAAAGGTGCCCCTTTTCCTCACGACTAACATGAAGATTCTTTTTCTTCTTCGCAAATTTTCAACGAGTAAAGAAGAGATGATCCGCTGCGTTTTAAAAAAAGGCCCAAAGTGAACACGAAAGTCTTTGTTTAAACTATAGTAAAGTTGGAGGTTAGTGTTGATATACGAATTTAAAAATTGCAAAAATTAAAATTTTTACAATTTTGATGATTAAGGTACCAAATCAATCTGCTTCCTTTCCAAATGAAAAATTTGATTTTTATAGACAAAGAGCTCAAATTGGTAGTACAACTTTGTCCACCAAATGTATACACTACGAATAATCACCGAGTTAATCAATTGCCTGTGGTCTAGACATGCAAGCCATATTTCTTATTGGCTTAATTGATATAAACTCAACATCCAAGAAAATAAAAGGATAAGAAATGCTATATCTTCAAACATTGTAATAGGTCGACCGGCGCTTCATTCAGTAGTCGCTAAGCATCTTGTTGCTGACGTTTTAATGAATTCGCACGTATTGAACGTTAGTATCTGCAGAAGATTGCAAAACGCACGGGAAGAAAAAATAAAATAAAAAAAAAAAAATTAATTCGAAATCTATCTAACACTTTATGGGAAACCGGAAAGATTCAACAACCTACTCTCCGAACCGAATAATGGCTCGCGTTCGTATCAAAGCCTCCTTAATGTTTTGCTCCACACTTCAACCGTTTCACGTCTTTTGTTTGTTTGATTGGTACGTTACATAAATATTTAAAATTAGCCTTAAGTTCTGTCGGTGTTAACTCAACCATCCATCAATTCATCCTCACAGTCGCTGGAATTAAAGGAGGAACTTAATATATAGTCTTTGAAATTTTGCAGATAGTTCATATTCGAAGTTAGACGTTGTTCGCGTATAACAGTCAAATATTGGAAAAAGTCTGAAAAGCTAGATATTTGAAAATATTTCAAGGCTAACGATAGTTATTGACCTGAAATCTGGTGCGTATGCTTACCAAAACTATAGAAAGGATCGGTTCCAAATATTCTCGATTGTTTTCGATTTTCCTACATACATTTACTTCAGGTGGTGATTGGCTGAATCTAATTCTCTAATTCATTCCATACAATTTTTTAAATGCGTTCTCTCTAAAATTAATCTTACTTTGAATATAGTTCGTTGTCAAAGTGTGTGCCATTTCACAACTACGAAAGCCAAGTGACTTTAGGCCAAAAGAAAACTTCTTTTAAACTTTTTTAAACTTAAACTTGCTATAACCCGAGCAAGGACTATGATAGTTAAAGTTATTATTTTATATGCACACAATGGATCAAATATATAAACAAACTTATACATCTTAAAAGAATATATTTCCGCACGTTCGCAAAAATTATTTTTGCTGCTTGGTCTAGGTGATGAGTACAGGTTCCAAGCTTTCAACGACTGCCGTGTAAATGGCTGCTGCTACTGGGTCCGTTGCCGTCACTGATACCTCATAATAAAAGCGTGAACACTTAACAAATGTCCTTGAATGTCCGTGCTTAAAGCAGATTTGTATTTTTGTCCTCGAGTCTTATTTTAGTAAAATTATACAGTCTTTTGCTTCATTTCATTTTTCAGTAAAAACAAAAAAAGTTTAAACAAAAAAAAATTACATGTTGTGTTGAATACTGCTTCCGACGCGCAACAAGGAAAGCAGAACAAGCCGAACAAGCAGAACAAGCAAACAAAAAGCACAGAAAAAGAATAAAAGTAAAAAGAGAAGAAGAAAAATAAGCAAAAAGCAAAGTGTTGTACAAGGAAGCTGGTGGTAAAACGACTGCACAAAAGAAGATGAACATGCGAAAAGATATTTAAAATTAATGTGGCATACTGAAAATAACAGCTGCAGCTTGCATTCAGTCCCAGGTATAATACATGCCCACAGTCACATACGCAATATTAGACAATTTAAAAAATATTCAGCCTTCATACCAGATGAACATTTTCATATTTAGTTTATTGTTTCAACTTTCCTACGCCAAAGTAATAGACGAGGAATTGTTGATCCCGTGCTAAACTAAAGTAGTCAGAGTTCGCATTTGCGTAAATATTTGAAGCTCATTAGATTGATCTACAGTCAGCACAAAAATTTACGTACAACTTGAATGTGGCCCATCAACTCATGTGAATCCATGGCAATTGCCAACTTTAATGGATTAATAAATTATACAGTATGGGTTTCCAAGTGTCCAGTATCCAGTTATAGTTCTTCCATAATCTAATCAATGAACTCACATCGCTGTATGGAGTCGGTAGACTCCACCTCTTAAGTCAATTCCACTTTGTTAGTCTTCCATGAGATCCCACTATAGAGAGCTTTCCAAAATGAAAGGCAGCCAGAGTGTTGAAGATTAAGTTTCCAAATTATATATATAAATTATCAGTTAAACGCTTTTACTTACAAGTGGTATTCGGGGATATCGATGCTAGACTTGATAATCATCTGGCATGTGCACATTAGAAATAGAGATCAAAGTTGGCCCTGTAGATTTTATTTATCAAAAACGAAGTTGATGAACCCAAGAAAATCTATTGTGAATCGTGGCAATTGAACGAAAATAGAAGAACCTTTCAGTACCGCAAGTTCGAAAAACATGGTTATGACAAAATCAGGCTTAAAGTTTTCACTTACAATTTTTAGAATATTTTATCTTTATCCCTAAACTGCAAGCAACGCTCCACTTATAATCGCTGTGTAAGGTTCCAACACTTCTATTAACACAGCACAATGGTTTGCGAGCGCTGTTTATATCGACTAAACTATGCTGTGCACATAAACTACTTGGGAGACGGCTTTATGACTATGTTCGGGTCGATAGTTTGGACCGTTCAATGTTTCTTCTCGACCGTTTTTTTTTTTTTATTGTTTTTGAATATTTTACAGAGGTACAATTATTCTTCAACATTTCTATCCCTTCGTTTTACAGTACATCATAGATGTACTGTTTGCTTATTACAATCGAAATTTAAAAACCCAATAACCATAGGCGGATGTATATCCCTTAAACATAGTAAGAGAAATAGTGTTAGTCAGCCTTGTACGTTTGCATAAACAGTGCGTTCACAACGAGTGAAATCAATGTGTAAATTTTAACCTCCTGGAAGCTTAATATTTTTTAAGCAACCTTATAAATGTACAAAAAAGATATAATATAATATGTATAAATATGTACATATATATATATGTATATATACATATATGTTTAATATATACGCATATTCATGTTCGCTTGTAATAGTCGTGAAAATAAAAAGCAGTGAGGTAAGGAGAGCATAGACAAGCATTTAGGCAGTCGAGTACGCTGACAACAATCAGACATACTTGTAAATACTAACCTGCATGTGTATGCATATTATAGAGCAACTTATGCTTGCTTGCTGCAGTATTGTTGAAAGTGCAAGTAAAAAAAACAGTTTGCTACTCACACCCACACATGTTATATCAAAGGAAATGAAAGGAGAAAAAAAACAAGAGGAATGGAGACGAACTCAACAAAATGATCTGCCCGCATCATATGAAGACCAAGGCAATGGTAACGTATGAATTAACTCTGCAGTAGGGCAAAGTTTTTCGCAAGCGTATACCGACACATTCAGTGTCAACTATTGTACAGATACAACAATATCGTTTGTATGTATTTATCATCAAAAAAAGTGATGACGATGATGATATTCTTTTTATAAAACCTGTTTTAAACTACATAAAATATGTATATATACACGCGCAAATACTTATGCACACAATACTGTGCGCAAATATATGCGTGCACTTTGGCTATGGCGTGTGCATGTATTTGGTAAAAGAGGCTGGTCGAAGCACTTTACAAACTGTGTCCTTGTTTTCTGCTTTTTTTTCAAGTTTGTGTAATTTTCAATAATAAATTCTGTTAAACTAGGTTTCAAGAGCAACGACAATAATAACAACTACGTCTTTATGAGGAAACTGTACGCATTTCAATTTAAGAACATAAGGATATCTGCAAGATATATTCAAATGTGCAGAACAGGTGTAACAGCAATGGTTATTAAATAAGTATGACAAACATTTTATTCAAATGCATATTAAATCCTCTCATATTTTCTGCCTATGCATATCATAAAATCATATCATAAAATTATCATAAAATAAATGGCGAAGCCATGCTAGTCTTAATTGTAAAAGGTTTTAAACTGACCTTCATTACTTTTGGACCCAGCTAATGAGTTAAGTTATGGATCGGCGAATTGGCGAAATGAAACTGTGTTCCCTTTAAATTTTATAACCACATCCAAGTTAATGCTTCTGTGTGCTGGATCTGGATAAAAGAATCTTAGTTTTCATATTTTTTTCTTTGCTCTTTTAAGCTTGCAAATTTTATGAAGGTACTTGTAACTAAATCCACTACATTCTTAATTCAATTTTACCGAATTGGTCGATGCTTTTCTGAAATTTTTACAGCTTTTTTTTGCGTAATAGAAGTCAACGTATAGCAAGAAGACAGTTAGATGGATGGGCCGATCGGAAGAGACATAGAGAAAGTAAAAGGAAAGATAGGTCAAACAGGTTCATAGACCAATATCTACACGAATGTTCAAGCAGAAGAACAGACAATCGCAATAATGGGAGGACTTGGCAGATGGGTGGGTAAACGGAGGTGGGAAGAACCGTCGATTAATGTCTAGCAAACAGCTAGAATAAGGGACAGATAAACCAAAGAATAAGCAAACTTACGAGCGGTCGGGAAAGAGACCGACGGCAAACTGGCAGACACTTCAATCTATCGAAGCATCGATGAACGGGTGTGACTTAATCGATGCAAGAGTCGTCTTGCAGTGTCTCTCTACAATGTTCTGGTCTGCAATGTTATAAGTTAAGCATCATAACGACAGGAATAAAACGAATTTTCTGAACATTTAAAATTTTAAGATCAATTTTCAACCATCTTTGGTCAAAGACATTCTTGTATAGCTTGGCAAAAGCGCAGTTTTTTTATATTTAAAATAATGCTTTGAAAGACCTTCACTTTTGCAATACTATTCATACCACTGCAATAACATAAATGCTTTATAACCGTCCGTCTTTCCATGCTGAAGTAATACAAGGACATTCCTATTTCCCGGACAGCTAGTTTGCTATGTATTTATCTTACTCGGGTTAAGTGTTCTGTCCTCTGACCACGCCATACGCAACATTATTGTTGTATAAAATGAGTTACCTAGAGGTGCAGTGGACATTTAAGAGTTGAAAGCGAACTACTAAACAAACAAATGAAAATGGCAGAGAAACAAAACAAACTGTGTTCAGTCGCTAAGTGGGAATTGTCGAATCGGATTCGTAAATCGCGCACTCGTTAAGCGCTCTTTATTGATTCTTATACCCGCCACTGTAAAATGGGGTTGTACTCATTTTGTTTTTTTCCATTATGTATTTAACAACCAAAAGGAAGCTACAGAGACCCTATAAAGTGTGTATGTACTTCCGTCCGTGTGTCCTTGTGATGTGTGTTGATAGCACTCTCTTCGAACCAAAAATTAAGATACCGCTTCAAATTTGGCACAAACATTGGAAGTTTCTGAACGCAAGTTGGTATTGAAAATGGGCCAAATTGATCAGAACAGAAGCGCGCAGTGGTGCATAAACTGAACAAAGCTCCGTTTCTTTTAACAAAAATTTTCGGATTTTTGCTCGTTACTAGCAACCTTTAAAATTAGAAGGCTGAAATTTTCCACATTTGTTTTACGAAGCGCTCTACTCTTTACCTCCAAAAATAGAAATGGTCGACAGTGCCCACACAAAGTTATAGGTAGTTAAATTTTGTTTTTTTTCACTTTTTCGAGCTTTTATGTAAACAAGATGTGTACAACTATTTTGCACACTCCTCGAATGAAGATTTATTATCTGCTCAAAAATGGGTTAATTCTAAAATGAATATGGTGTACGCAGCGACCTGGTGGATTAATTTTTATTAGTAATACCAGCGATATGGGTATCAAACAAAAGAACTTGGAGAGTAGAATGTGAAAAGCAAAGTGGTGGGCACGCGCGATTCGGCCACCGCTCACTTCGCTCACATGTTCTTCCTACTTGTTACTAATCTTTGTTATTTCATTATTTATTCATTACGTTTCAATAAAACACATACGTTACAGTAAAAGAAAGGTTATCATTCTTTAGATAGATACCATCACTTGCAATTGTACGCTCTTCATAATCACTTATGCGTCGTAGTAAGATTATTAGTTTATTATCTTAGGCAGAGTTGTTAATAATTATCATTGATTATCGTACCCTTATAGCTCATTATAATATTTTCAATACTTAACTCTTTAGAGGAGTAGGTTGCGAGCACACGTCGGTTGAGGTCGAAGACCAGTTCAAAGCACAAGAAAGAGCGACCAGACGCCAATCAGACATCTGCAAACTTTTCCTCTCGCTTCGGCGGCACTGTCAGCCGTTATCTCAAGTCATCAGTTTGATCTTCGATTGACACGAAACTTACCACGTCCGTCGCAGGTGCATTTTAAAGTCTTAATACTTAAAATACTCTCACAGTGGGGAGCCAAACCGACCATAGAGCTCATACATTTTTTACATATAATTTTTCTATCCTCAGCCAAAAAGTCCTCGAACGCGAAAACAGGCTAAAGACGTAGAAACTTCATTCAAAGTGGATGTCATAAATGTAAAAGGGAAGAAGAAGAAAATCTCAGTTTGAAAAGTACGAAAAGTTTTCCAATAGGTATGGATTTGGTTCATTTTGCTGTAGTGCCTTTTAGCCGATAACTCAAGTCGTACAGTCGAACAGACAGACCTCCATGTGTCGAAAACTTTAACAACCTCGTTGAGATACCAAATTGAGAAAATAAAGGAAAACTACACTTTGTGCGATGCGTGTTTCAAACTTTCGAGTTTAAATTTGACGTCTAGAAACTTTAATTTATTTAGAAGGAAAGTTAAAAAGAAAACAAATGAAAGAATTATAGTAAGCGAAGGTTCCATGGAACGAAATGATTGAAAAACTGATCTGATCTGAACCGCTTCACAATAACTTTCGTAATTGTGTCAAAATATTTTGACTTATGTGCCAACTTGGTGCAGATACCTGTACATTGAACAAAATATTAGAGTAGAATATTAGACGGACAGACGTACCGACAAGTTTAAATCGATTAACGAAGTAATTCTGAATCGCACCGTATAATAAAACTCGGGTCTAGCTTAAGTCCTTGAACGTGTTGCATCCGCGCAGACTTAATATATCCTTGTACCAAAAGTGGTGTAGAGTGTAATTCCTAATCTCGCACTTAGTTCCTACTTCTTATACTATACCCTTCTAATATTGACAAAATCAAGATCAAAAAATTTCCGGGAAATCGCCTTGGCCATACCGACGCAGCACCTCAATTAAAGGTTACGAGTTTTCCAATTGGGGGCAATGAAGCATCTTCCTTATGACTGCCTAAACTTTTCCTTTATTAAAAGAATTACATTCGGAAGAAGTAATGCTATGGATGGCCAATTTAATATTTGTTTCTAATACCGTGTTTTCCAAAATATAATTTCGTTCGTTTTGCCGCATTAAGACAATCGAAATACAGCCACTCATACGTACCATAAACTATATATAATTAACGATTTTCTCTCATTTCTCTTATTCTCTCTTCAAGCAAATTCATTCGCTTGTAGGGACAACTGAAAATATATTTTTACGCTAAAAACTTTGGATATATTTATTGCATAAACCTCAAAAAAGCTTTTATAACATTAATAAATTAGGATAATAGTTGATATGTGGTTAAGAGATTCGTAAATAACGTTATAAATAGAGATATGCGTTTATTTAATGAAACCAAACATCCATCTAAACCGCTCATTAAACTGCAAAAAAAAGAAAATACAGAAGCAAGAGCAGCAAAAAAGAAACGAATTTACAACGAATCACGGCAAGCAAGAAATGAATAAAAATTAAAATAAATCAAACAGACACACACACGCCTGCACACAAATCATATTTTATTAATATCCACTAAAAATATTTTTCAGTTTAATTGTTTTGGTAGGTTTCCTGATTCCAAATTATGCTAATCCGGTTTGATTATTGGTTTACGTGGTTGCTGGCGTAGTAGCGGTTACTATTTCAAAAAAAAAAAAAGGAGAGGAAAAGGTTTTTGTCGACAATGTGCAAAACGGCATTACTAAGCATAGCCCAACATGTTTTGAGGTTTACTTTTTATTTGCGTTCTTTTTTATTCTTTAAAAACTGAATAAAACATTTGGCATCAAATTGATTAACAACAGGATAAAAATATATCAGAAAATAGCAGAGCTTGCTTTTCAGTTGTTATTTAATTTCAGCTCCACGAACTGAACGAATCGCTAAGTTATACAGACACATTTACTTACTTAGGTTAAGTGAGGAATGATAGATTTTAACGCATTTTATTAAGCAAGTGCAAGTACGTAAAACGTTGATATCGTTTCTGTTTGCTTAGTTGCGCACACACATATGTTTAAACACTATTATAATGATTTCAATATGCAATGGATGGCTTCCATAGGACTTATTATTATTCTCGATAGATGCAAGATGAAGTGCTTTGTATCCCGTTTGATTTTATTCAAATTGCCGAACGGTGTTTTATGAAACTTTATATAACGGTCATTTATGTTGATTATAGAACGCAGTGCAAATGCTTTTTGATATTTGATCAGTCTTTGCACAACAAACTAACTAACAGCAACAACAGCAACAACAGCAACAACTTAAACTAACTCTCGCAAACAAATTCATAATTACATACCATTCGCAATGATATTCTAACAGATATGCGTTCGGTAGCAACAACAATTATAACTTTAAAGTAAATGCTAATGCGGGAAATTTGAACACATGACAGAGATTTACATAAAATAAAATCAAGCAAAAAAAAAAGAAAAAATTCAAATAAAATATTTTTTGAAAATGCACCTAACATTAACGCTAGTATTGACGTTATCCACTTGTACGTACATGTCTATGCATATGTGTAGATACAACAGCTTATATGCCATCAAGGTGACCAAAAGTTTGTCTTTAGGGAGTGTTGCATTGTACTTTTCCAAGGTGTGTAGTACTGTTCGCACTATTCCTTGCCAGGGCAGTTTATGTCTTATGCTTTCAATACTTGGGAATGCTTGATCAAGCAAAACTAACTAAAGGAATCAAAAAAATTTTTTCTGATTTAAGAAAAATCTCACATTCAATGCATGTTCTCCACTCTATACTGGTCACCTTAGTATGGTAAGCCTCATGTTTATTTGTTGCAAACGTTTGCACATAAATTGATTTCTATGCAAAATTTATCTACCGTTATTTTCGTATTTTTGGTTACCGTTGCTGTTGTTCTCGCTGTAGGTTTATTGGTCAATGTTCCTGGTAAACTTTCCGATAAATAGTGGATTTGAATTTACATATGCCAAATGGATGATTATTGGAAGTGCTGCGGAGAAAATTATATTAAAAAAAAAAAAAAAAAATTCGCATGAATTTCACAGATTTGAATTTTTCACATGTTTTAGCGGAAGGGTAGATAAGCAGGGAGACGTAATATGTTACATAAATATATTTTCATGTTTTTATAACCACCAAATCGAGTTTATTAGATTTACCATATATGTATTATGCACAGCAAACTGCAACGGAGATCCCATAAAGTATTTACATTGTTGATCAGCATGACCGGCGCAATCAACTAGGATATGCCTTTGGTCCACGATATGTGGTAATTCCACTGTATGTTTGATTTTTTAGCAATTCCAAGTTCTTAAAGAAATTGCTTTTATTAGTGGCGAATGCAACTTTTCTTTACTTTTGAACAAGATTATCGCACGAATGGTCCAATGGGATAGAAGTGCGATCTCAGGAAAAATTTGTTTCTGTTTATGTTTTTCTTTTATTGGTTTCGTCGGAATAGCTTCGAAAACCAAATCAAAACATTGAAACTGTAAATAGCTTTAAATACCTGGGGGTGATTATGGACAATAACTTGTGCTTTGATGCACACATAAATTCTCTCTGTTCTCGGGTCAACTACTTATTCAGAAAATTTTACTCCTTGAATGTCTACATGTCCATTCAAATCAAAATTAGAGTGATCCAAGCTTAAACTATGCGACTTAAAATATCTGCCCTAAACGTTTATAGTTCCACGAATACTTGAAAAGTGAAAAAACCGACACTGTTAAGTAATCATATTGTAACGAAATATCTACAGTTGGGGTTTGCCTCAGCGCTGTCCAGCGGCCCGTTCCAAAAATTTTTATTATTAAAAGAAAAAAAACCTTCTCGTGTTCGTTACAGCATGTAATTTTGTGTATTTGATGGGATTCGACAAGGATATCTATAGGGCTATTGTGTTATTTCCGGGGACTCGGTGAGGAGTTTATAAAGCGTAAATTACGTAGTTATATAGTAACGAAGATAAATTCAAAAAATGGGGAGAAAAAAACCAGCACGTGCTAGCGGGCAGCCTCTATAGTGTACAAACGGAGAAATGCGAACCACGCGTAACCAAACTTCATTTTTCCGTGAATAGTGAATTTTGCCGTATGATCTGCAAGTTATATTCTGCTAATACGGCAGTCCGCCAGGCTGGTCCTTAAAGGGGTAAGGTTCCTAGGATGTCCTTTCGGACCGCGTATCTATAAGGTAATGATGCAAGCGCGCACTGTTACCTTAAGAATCCCGTTGCGAACGGACAATGCCTAACTGCTAATGACTGGTTAGCTGTACAGCTAGGGTATCCTTTCGGGACGGGAGTTTGTAAGGCACGCAAGCGCGCGCCATTGCCTTAAGGATCTCTTTTCGGACGGACAGGGCAACGGGCTACCACCTAAGAATTTATGATCAGAAGTAAATTAAAGAACTTACCTGTAGGTTTGGATGCTACTAAATAACTGGAGGAAAGATCGTTATTTGCGAGCGGCGAAGGAGAGTTTGCTTCGTTCCAGCCTAAGTAGATATACATTCTCCTTGAGGCAGTATGACCTTGTCTCATGTAATGTTGGACATTTTCTAGGTTGCTGTTTCGTTCGTTTTATTAAAGCTAGACTTTGCTTAAACTTTACAAAGTTAAGTTGCGGCAGGGACCGAAAGAGATTTCAATCGCTTTTTTTCTAGTAGGGCAGTTCGCAATAAACATTTATTGATTTCTCGAGCTACATACTCTTTGGACAAATCTCTTCAGGTAGGAGTTATAAGAACTTCCCTGCCTAAAGAGTAGAGGCCATTTATCCATTATCTCATAAGCGTAAGCTTTTAATATTCGCCGCTAATAATAAGATTAGATAAGTATTTAGTATTGGGACAAAAGTGTGGGTGTGTGCTGTGTGTTCTTTCCTTCACTGCTAGAATAGTTACTTTCTAGATTCTTTTCTTCTGTTTATCTTCAATTTTCTTTTCTTTTC